>NC_057805.1:47205690-47222507 GCF_018294505.1 Triticum aestivum
GGAGGAAGTGAGCTCTCAACACAAGTTAAGCAGAACACTAGTACTAGGAGAAGAACAATAGTGTTATCTCGAGTACTACTTTGTAACCATCCATATTAGTTGATCAAGACCAAGAGTAGGACGTAGGTATTATACCTTGCGGTAGCCTGAACCTGGGTAAATAAAGTGTCTTTCTGAAGTGGACTGAAGTGCTTTAGCCCCTGACTGAGCGACTAAAATGGGATTAGCCTTAATCCCTGATCTCGACGAGCATCATCGACAATATGCCTCTTTAAGAGATAATCTGTGACGGCTAATTCAGCATGTCCAAAAGTGGGTTGTGTTTCTATGATTCTCTCCGGGCACGGAAACTTCCTTCATGTCCTTGGGAGTTTGTCTTCAGGGGGAACGACTCCCATTTTCAGGGGAATGTCGCCCCTTTAGGAAGGATAGGTTCCCGTTCACGAAGGAAAGCCTCGCAAGGAAACTCAAAGCCAATCATTTTTTGTACGGTGCTACAAAAATGTATCCCTATTCATAAAAATCAAATTTAATGAATGGTTGAAATATACAAAAGATTATAACCTAGATAAATGTAGACAACGAAAGGAAAAAAAACTAAGCTATTGGAAGGGCAAGCTTCTGTCTTATGGGGGCGGTTAATTCTTATAAATTATGTGCTTACAAAGCATTCCGATCTTCTTGTTATCCTTCTTTGAAATACCTGTAGGGGTACGGAAAAGGTTGGACTTTTATCGATCACGATTATTTTTTGGCAAAGTGATGAGAACAAATCTAAGTACATACTAGCTAAGTGAGACATACTTTGTAGATCGAAAGACAAAGGGGGTTTGGGTATCGAGAACTTTGAAGTAAAGAACAAATGCCTACTTAGCAAATGGTTATATCGGCTATCTGTAGAGGAGGATGGTGTGTGGATACAATTATTGCGTAACAGTTATCTGCATTCCAAAACTCTGGCTCAAGTTATGGCGCAACTGAATGACTCTCCTTTTTGGAAGGGGTTGATGAGGACAAAGGTGTCTTCTTTAATAGGAGTAAATTCATAACTGAGAATGGTCACACTACTAGATTCTGGGAAGATACTTGGCTGAGGAAGATGCCTCTAGCCTTGTAATATCCAATGCTATATAATACTCCCTCCATTCCTTTAGGTGTATTTATTTTTTAATAAAATTCCAGAATGTAAGATGCATTTCTTCTAATTCCTCATAATTCCCTTGTTAACCCTGCAGAAAAAGAAAAGTATCTCTCTCCTGATTGTTTGTATCTCTCATTGTAGCAAAAGAAGAAAGTATCTCTCTGCCAATTGCATATATCTCTTACTTTCCTGTAATAACTGATTTAATTGCCACTAATCGACAAATTTGTCAAGGGTAATTTCGTCCTAGCTTATCTATAATTATGTGCATTGGTCACCGTGTCAAAAATAGTACATCTTTCAAAAAGGAACGGAGGGAGTACTGTACAATGTATAGATGCTTTCGTAAGTATAAATACTAGGTTCCGTTCCCTTAAACATTCAGTTTACATAGGTACTAGTGGGGAAACGTTTTGATACATGACTACAATTGGTGCGTAGGTTGATGGAGGTCAACCTATCTAATGTGCCAGATACCCCCTCCCCCCCATTGGAAACTTTCGGTTTCAGACGTGATCTCAGTAAAATCTATATATGTAAACTTGATTAACATTGGACCAATCCAATGGTCGCTTCATATTTGGAAAACTAAGGCATCTTTAAAAATAAAGGTATTTATGTGATTTGTGCGCAAGGGAGTGATTTTCACTAATTACCACTTGGCAAAACGTAAATGGGAAGGTAGTAAACATTGTTTTTCTGATCAAGAGAAAACAATTAACATCTTTTTCTAAAATACCCACTAGCCAGGTTATTATAGTGTACAATACATGTCTCCCTTAATGTCTCCTAATAGCATTTCCAATTTATCTAGTACCTGGTTAAATGGGGTAGAGCATAATACATCGGCACAAATTCGAGTGGAAGTTTGTGCATTACTTTGGGCTATTTGGAACTGTCGGGATGATGTTATCTTTAACCGACCAACATCACAAACTTTTTGTAGGTTATTTTCCGGGTGTATGGATGCATCCATACATGATCATTACTCAATAGTGCGGAAGTCGGGGAGCATATGGCCTTTGGGTGCAACCACTGGGTGATGGTAGCATGGCTATGTTGGGGATCGTAGCAGAATTTTAAAATTTTCCTACGCATCACCAAGATCATCTATGGAGTATACTATCAACGAGGGGAAAGGAGTGCATCTACATACCCTTGTAGATCGCGAGCGGAAGCGTTCCAATGAATGAGGTTGATGGAGTCGTACTCGCCGTGATTCAAATCACCGATGACCGAGTGCCGAACGGACGGCACCTCCGCGTTCAACACACGTACGGAGCAGCGACGTCTCCTCCTTCTTGATCCAGCAAGGGGGAAGGAGAGGTTGATGGAGATCCAGCAGCACGACGGCGTGGTGGTGGATGTAGCGGGATCTCGGTAGGGCTTCGCCGAGTTTCTGCGAGAGGGAGAGGTGTTACAGGGGAGGAGGGAGGCGCCAAAGGGCCAAAGGCTGTAGTACAACTTTAGGGTTTCCGCATAGTCATATCTCTACAACCCTAGAGTCACCGAACCTTAAGTGTGTAGACCCTACGGGTTCGGGAGACATGCAGACATGACCGAGACGCCTCTCCGGTCAATAACCAACAGCGGGATCTGGATACCCATGTTGGCTCCCACATGTTCCACGATGATCTCATCGGATGAACCACGATGTCGAGGATTCAATCAATCCCGTATGCAATTCCCTTTGTCAATCGGTATGTTACTTGCCCGAGATTCGATCGTCGGTATTCCAATACCTTGTTCAATCTCGTTACCGGCAAGTCTCTTTACTCGTACCGTAATGCATGATCCCATGACTAACTCCTTAGTCACATTGAGCTCATTATGATGATGCATTACCGAGTGGGCCCAGAGATACCTCTCCGTCATACGGAGTGACAAATCCCAGTCTCGATCCGTGCCAACCCAACAGACACTTTCGGAGATACCCGTAGTATACCTTTATAGTCACCCAGTTACGTTGCGACGTTTGGCACACCCAAAGTACTCCTACGGTATCCGGGAGTTGCACGATCTCATGGTCTAAGGAGAAGATACTTGACATTGGAAAAGCTCTAGCAAACGAACTACACGATCTTTGAGCTATGCTTAGGACTGGGTCTTGTCCATCACATCATTCTCCTAATGATGTGATCCCGTTATCAATGACATCCAATGTCCATAGTCAGGAAACCATGACTATCTGTTGATCAACGAGCTAGTCAACTAGAGGCTTACTAGGGACACGTTGTGGTCTATGTATTCACACATGCATTACGATTTCCGGATAACACAATTATAGCATGAACAATTGACAATTACCATGAACAAAGAAATATAATAATAACCATTTATTATTGCCTCTAGGGCATATTTCCAACAGTCTCCCACTTGCACTAGAGTCAATAATCTAGTTACATTGTGATGAATCGAACACCCATTGCGTCCTGGTGTTGATCATGTTTTGCTCTAGGGAGAGGTTTAGTCAACGGATCTGCTACATTCAGGTCCGTATGTACTTTACAAATATCTATGTCTCCATTTTGAACACTTTCACGAATGGAGTTGAAGCGACGCTTGATATGCCTGGTCTTCCTATGAAACCTGGGCTCCTTGGCAAGGGCAATAGCTCCAGTGTTGTCACAGAAGAGAGTCATCGGGCCCGACGCATTGGGAATCACCCCTAGGTCGGTAATGAACTCCTTCATCCAGACTGCTTCTTGTGCTGCCTCCGAGGCTGCCATGTACTCCGCTTCACATGTAGATACCGCCATGACGCTTTGCTTGCAACTGCACCATCTTACTGCTCCTCCATTCAAAATATACACGTATCCGGTTTGTGACTTCGAGTCATCCAGATCTGTGTCGAAGCTAGAGTCGACGTAACCCTTTACGACGAGCTCTTCGCCACCTCCATAGACGAGAAACATATCTTTAGTCCTCTTCAGGTACTTCCGGATATTGTTGACCGCTGTCCAGTGTTCCATGCCGGGATTACTTTGGTACCTTCCTACCAAACTTACGTCAAGGTTTACATCAGGTCTGGTACATAGCATGGCATACATAATAGACCCTATGGCCGAGGCATAGGGGATGACACTCATCTTTTCTCTATCTTCTGCCGTGGTCGGGCATTGAGCTGTGCTCAATTGCACACCTTGCAATACAGGCAAGAACCCCTTCTTGGACTGATCCATATTGAACTTCTTCAATATCTTGTCAAGGTACATACTCTGTGAAAGACCAATGAGGCGTCTTGATCTATCTCTATAGATCTTGATGCCTAATATATAAGCAGCTTCTCCAAGGTCCTTCATTGAAAAACACTTATTCAAATAGGCCTTTATACTTTCCAAGAATTCTATATCATTTCCCATCAATAGTATGTCATCCACATATAATATGAGAAATGCTACAGAGCTCCCACTCACTTTCTTGTAAACACAGGCTTCTCCATAAGTCTGTGTAAACCCAAACGCTTTGATCATCTCATCAAAGCGAATGTTCCAACTTCGAGATGCTTGCACCAGCCCATAGATTGAGCGCTGGAGATTGCATACTTTGTCAGCATTCTTAGGATCGACAAAACCTTCCGGCTGCATCATATACAATTCTTCCTTAAGGAAGCCATTAAGGAATGCCGTTTTGACGTCCATCTGCCATATCTCATAATCATAGTATGCGGCAATTGCTAAGATGATTCGGACGGACTTCAGCTTCGCTACGGGTGAGAAAGTCTCATCGTAGTCAACCCCTTGAACTTGTCGATAACCCTTAGCGACAAGTCGAGCCTTATAGATGGTCACATTACCATCCGCGTCTGTCTTCTTCTTAAAGATCCATTTGTTTTCTATGGCTCGCCGATCATCGGGCAAGTCAGTCAAAGTCCATACTTCGTTTTCATACATGGATCCTATCTCGGATTTCATGGCTTCTAGCCATTTGTCGGAATCCGGGCCCGCCATCGCCTCTTCATAGTTCGAAGGTTCACCGTTGTCTAACAACATGATTTCCAGGACAGGGTTGCCGTACCACTCTGGTGCGGAACGTGTCCTTGTGGACCTACGAAGTTCAGTAGTAACTTGATCCGAAGCTTCATGATCTTCATCATTAACTTCCTCCCCAGTCGGTGTAGGCACCACAGGAACATCTTCCCGTGCTGCGCTACTTTCCGGTACGGAAGGGGTGACTATCACCTCATCAAGTTCCACTTTCCTCCCACTTACTTCCTTCGAGAGAAACTCTTTCTCCAGAAAGGACCCGTTCTTGGCAACGAAGATCTTGCCTTCGGATCTGAGGTAGAATGTATACCCAATAGTTTCCTTAGGGTATCCTATGAAGACGCATTTCTCCGACTTGGGTTCGAGCTTTTCAGGTTGAAGTTTCTTGACATAAGCATCGCATCCCCAAACTTTTAGAAACGACAGCTTAGGTTTCTTCCCAAACCATAATTCATACGGTGTCGTCTCAACGGATTTCGACGGAGCCCTATTTAAAGTGAATGCGGCAGTCTCTAAAGCATAGCCCCAAAATGAGAGCGGTAAATCGGTAAGAGACATCATAGATCGCACCATATCCAATAGAGTGCGATTACGACGTTGGGACACACCGTTTCGCTGAGGTGTTCCAGGCGGCGTGAGTTGTGAAACGATTCCACATTTCCTTAAGTGCGCACCAAATTCGTGACTTAAATATTCTCCACCACGATCTGATCGTAAGAATTTTATTTTTCTGTCACGTTGATTCTCAACCTCACTCTGAAATTCCTTGAACTTTTCAAAGGGTTCAGACTTGTGTTTCATTAGGTAGACATACCCATATCTACTTAAATCATCAGTGAGAGTGAGAACATAACGATATCCTCCGCGAGCCTCAACACTCATTGGACCGCACACATCGGTATGTATGATTTCCAACAAGTTGGTTGCTCGCTCCATTGTTCCGGAGAACGGAGTCTTGGTCATCTTACCCATGAGGCATGGTTCGCACGTGTCAAATGATTCGTAATCAAGAGACTCCAAAAGTCCATCTGCATGGAGCTTCTTCATGCGCTTGACACCAATGTGACCAAGGCGACAGTGCCACAAGTATGTGGGACTATCGTTATCAACTTTACATCTTTTGGTATTCACACTATGAATATGTGTAACATCACGTTCGAGATTCATCAAGAATAAACCATTGACCAGCGGGGCATGACCATAAAACATATCTCTCAAATAAATAGAATAACCATTATTCTCGGATTAAAATGAGTAGCCATCTAGAATTAAACGAGATCCAGATACAATGTTCATGCTCAAAGCTGGCACTAAATAACAATTATTGAGGTTTAAAACTAATCCCGTAGGTAGATGCAGAGGTAGCGTGCCGACGGCGATCACATCGACCTTGGAACCATTCCCGACGCGCATCGTCACCTCGTCCTTTGCCAGTCTCCGTTTATTCCACAGCTCCTGCTTTGAGTTACAAATATGAGCAACCGCACCGGTATCAAATACCCAGGAGCTACTACGAGTGCTGGTAAGGTACACATCAATAACATGTATATCACATATACCTTTGGTGTTGCCGGCCTTCTTGTCCGCTAAGTACTTGGGGCAGTTCCGCTTCCAGTGACCACTTCCCTTGCAATAAAAGCACTCAGTCTCAGGCTTGGGTCCATTCTTTGGCTTCTTCCCGGCAACCGGCTTACCGGGCGCGGTAACTCCCTTGCCATCCTTCTTGAAGTTCTTCTTACCCTTGCCTTTCTTGAACTTAGTGGTTTTATTCACCATCAACACTTGATGTTCCTTTTTGATCTCCACCTCCGCTGATTTCAGGATTGAATATACCTCCGGAATGGTCTTTTCCATCCCCTGCATATTGAAGTTCATCACAAAGCTCTTGTAGCTCGGTGGAAGCGACTGAAGGATTCTGTCAATGACCGCGTCATCCAGGAGATTAACTCCCAGCTGGGATAAGCGGTTGTGTAACCCAGACATTCTGAGTATGTGCTCACTAACAGAACTGTTCTCCTCCATTTTACAGCTGAAGAACTTGTCGGAGACTTCATACCTCTCGACCCGGGCATGAGCTTGGAAAACCATTTTCAGCTCTTCGAACATCTCATATGCTCCATGCTTCTCAAAACGCTTTTGGAGCCCCGGTTCTAAGCTGTAAAGCATGCCGCACTGAACGAGGGAGTAATCATCAGCACGTGATTGCCAAGCGTTCATAACGTCTTGGTTCTCTGGGATTGGTGCTTCACCTAGCGGTGCTTCTAGGACATAATCTTTCTTGGCTGCTATGAGGATGATCCTCAGGTTCCGGACCTAGTCCGTATAGTTGCTGCCATCATCTTTCAGCTTGGTTTTCTCTAGGAACGCGTTGAAGTTGAGGACAACGTGGGCCATTTGATCTACAAGACATATTTTAAAGATTTTAGACTAAGTTCATGATAATTAAGTTCATATAATCAAGTTATTCAATGAACTCCCACTCAGATAGACATCCCTCTAGTCATCTAAGTGTAACATGATCCGAGTTAACTAGGCCGTGCCCGATCATCACGTGAGACGGACTAGTCAAGATCGGTGAACATCTCCATGTTGATCGTATCTTCTATACGACTCATGCTCGACCTTTCGGTCCTCCGTGTTCCGAGGCCATGTCTGTACATGCTAGGCTCGTCAAGTCAACCTAAGTGTATTGCGTGTGTTCCGAGGCCATGTCTGTACATGCTAGGCTCGTCAACACCCGTTGTATGCGAACGTTAGAATCTATCACACCCGATCATCACGTGGTGCTTCGAAACAACGAACCTTCGCAACGGTGCACAGTTAGGGGGAACACTTTCTTGAAATTATCATAAGGGATCATCTTACTTACTACCGTCGTTCTAAGCAAATAAGAAGCAAAAACATGATAAACATCACATGCAATCAAATAGTGACATGATATGGCCAATATCATTTTGCTCCTTTGATCTCCATCTTCGGGGCACCATGATCATCTTCGTCACCGGCATGACACCATGATCTCCATCATCATGATCTCCATCATCGTGTCTTCATGAAGTTGTCACGCCAACGATTACTTCTACTTCTATGGCTAACGCGTTTAGCAATAAAGTAAAGTAATTACATGGCGTTATTCAATGACACGCAGGTCATACAAAATAATAAAGACAACTCCTATGGCTCCTGCCGGTTGTCATACTCATCGACATGCAAGTCGTGATTCCTATTACAAGAATATGATCAATCTCATACATCACATATATCATTCATCACATCTTCTGGCCATATCACATCACACCTCACATGCTGCAAAAACAAGTTAGACGTCCTCTAATTGTTGTTGCAAGTTTTTACGTGGCTTGAATAGGTTTCTAGCAAGAACGTTTCTTACCTACGTAAAACCACAACGTGATGTGCCAATTTCTATTTACCCTTCATAAGGACCCTTTTCATCGAATCCGTTCCGACTAAAGTGGGAGAGACAGACACCCGCTAGCCACCTTATGCAACTAGTGCATGTCAGTCGGTGGAACCTGTCTCACGTAAGCGTACGTATAAGGTCGGTCCGGGCCGCTTCATCCCACAATACCGCCGAAACAAGATAAGACTAGTAGCGGCAAGAAGAATTGGCAACATCTACGCCCACAACTATTTTGTGTTCTACTCGTGCATAGTAACTACGCATAGGCCTGGCTCATGATGCCACTGTTGGGGATCGTAGCAGAATTTTAAAATTTTCCTACGCATCACCAAGATCATTTATGGAGTGTACTAGCAACGAGGGGAAAGGAGTGCATCTACATACCCTTGTAGATCGCAAGCGGAAGCGTTCCAATGAAGGAGGTTGATGGAGTCGTACTCGCCGTGATTCAAATCACCGATGACCGAGTGCCGAACGGACGGCACCTCCGCGTTCAACATACGTACGGAGCAGCGACGTCTCCTCCTTCTTGATCTAGCAAGGGGGAAGGAGAGGTTGATGGAGGTCCAGCAGCACGACGGCGTGGTGGTGGATGTAGCGGGATCTCGGCAGGGCTTCGCCGAGCTTCTGCGAGAGGGAGAGGTGTTACAGGGGAGGAGGGAGGCGCCAAAGGCTGTAGTACTGCTGCCCTCCCTCCCCCCTTTATATAGGCCCCCTGGGAGGGGGGGGCGCCGGCCAGGAACCCATCTGCATGGGGGGCGGCGGCCAGGGGGGAGACTTGCCCCCCAAGGCAAGTGGGGCGCCCCCCCACCCTAGGGTTTCCAACCCTAGGCGCAGGGGGGAGGCCCATGGGGGGCGCCCCAGCCCACTAAGGGCTGGTTCCCTTCCCACTTCAGCCCATGGGGCCCTCCGGGATAGGTGGCCCCACCCGATGGACCACCGGGACCCTTCCGGTGGTCCCGGTACAATACCGGTGACCCCCGAAACTTTCCCGGTGGCCGAAACTTGACTTCCTATATATAATTCTTCACCTCCGGACCATTCCGGAACTCCTCGTGACATCCGGGATCTCATCCGGGACTCCGAACAACTTTTGGGTTTCCGCATACTCATATCTCTACAACCCTAGAGTCACCGAACCTTAAGTGTGTAGACCCTACGGGTTCGGGAGACATGCAGACATGACCGAGACGCCTCTCCGGTCAATAACCAACAGCGGGATCTGGATACCCATGTTGGCTCCCACATGTTCCACGATGATCTCATCGGATGAACCACGATGTCGAGGATTCAATCAATCCCGTATGCAATTCCCTTTGTCAATCGGTATGGTACTTGCCCGAGATTCGATCGTCGGTATTCCAATACCTTGTTCAATCTCGTTACCGGCAAATCTCTTTACTCGTACCGTAATGCATGATCCCGTGACTAACTCCTTAGTCACATTGAGCTCATTATGATGATGCATTACCGAGTGGGCCCAGAGATACCTCTCCGTCATACGGAGTGACAAATCCCAGTCTCGATCCGTGCCAACCCAACAGACACTTTCGGAGATACCCGTAGTATACCTTTATAGTCACCAGTTACGTTGCGACGTTTGGCACACCCAAAGTACTCCTACGGTATCCGGGAGTTGCACGATCTCATGGTCTAAGGAGAAGATACTTGACATTGGAAAAGCTCTAGCAAACGAACTACACGATCTTTGAGCTATGCTTAGGATTGGGTCTTGTCCATCACATCATTCTCCTAATGATGTGATCCCATTATCAATGACATCCAATGTCCATAGTCAGGAAACCATGACTATCTGTTGATCAACGAGCTAGTCAACTAGAGGCTTACTAGGGACACGTTGTGGTCTATGTATTCACACATGCATTACGATTTCCGGATAACACAATTATAGCATGAACAATAGACAATTACCATGAACAAAGAAATATAATAATAACCATTTATTATTGCCTCTAGGGCATATTTCCAACAGGCTACGTACAACCTGTTTAGATGACGGTCCAATAATAGGATAGATGTTTAGTCATTTCTACCGGTTGTGGCATTTTATTATTTTGATTTGAGTTTGCTTGCGAACTTGAGATGAACTTCGTACTTTGTTACTACTTTATTAAATAAAATGGTTGTGTGCATCGCTTGATGCAGAAGCCAAGGTAATGTCTTTTTCGGGGGGGAAAGTCTAGTATTGCAGTTTGAGTAGCTTTTCGATAAAGGGAATATATTAATATCGCGAAGATACCAATTACACCCGGCCTCTGCATCAACAAGATGTCAAAAAAACATCAAGGATGCACACAACCAAAAAATATAAAAGAGAGAAAAAGAAAACAAAGACCCCGTCGCGATGATGAAAAACTCGCAACAGCAACACTCTAACCACCATCGAAGACAACACCTGGACTACAAAAATGATTTTCTAAAAGCAACGCCTCCAAGAAGGAAACAATGCACGTTATCGTCGCCCGATTGTCGGTGTACAAAAGTAGGGGCGCTCCTTTTGACCCCTTTACTTGTGCACGGACAGTCGGAGCCGCGCCCACGGCCACACTAAGCAGAGCAGGGGAGGGAAGCCAGAGGAACAAGATGGTCAGAGGCAACGCCAAGGCCAAAAACACAAGACAACAAAGGGGCGAGGTGGAGACCCCCGACAAGGCCCTTGCCGGGGCGGCCTCCGCGGCCCCGGCAAGAACCTTGCCGGGGCGACTTTCCCAAACACCGACAGAGCGAGCCGCCCTTGAGCCCACAGGTTCCAACCCAACCAACTACGATTGGACCAGGGCTCGGGAGGCACCTCTGTGGTGGCATGCATTTCTTTGTCAAGACCATAGATATGTGAGATCAGATGAGGATCATAAGACGGCGACCCTCGGCGGGATCCTTGCCGAGGAAAGCCACGAGACCCCCGGCAAGATCCTTGCCGGGGACGACTGCGCGCCACGGCAAGACCCTTGCCGAGGACATCAGCGGGGCCACTGCCAGGCCCGCACCAGTCAAGTCTCCACCGCCACTCGCATGCAGCTGCCAGCCCAACCAGCTGGGCAGGCACCTGCGTGGCAACGAGCGGCTTCCGAGCCAACTCAGCAGGCACCTGCGTGGTGGCATGCAGATCTTCGTGAAGACCCTACCACCGCGACACCTTAGCTGCCTGCCTGCCTGCATGGCGCCGCATGCACCGCTGGCCTGGGCGCGTGTCGAAGCAAGGCGAGGCGGCAACGGACGGGACGAGCCTCATTCCCGTCCCCAATAAAGCTAAGGGACACCTAAGCTACGCATTAAATGCGTCTTGTCCTGTAACACGAGAGATAAGCTCGCAACACTGTAGGCCTTTCCACCTCCTGTGTGCCACTGTGGCAGCCCCTTTCGACTATAAAAGGAGGCCCTTGGCATACTGGAGGGGGATTCGGCTCTTTTGAACTACACAGCCACCACAGCTAGTTCGAGAGCTCAAGAACACTCAATACATCCACCAAAGGAGGACTAGGGTTTTACGCATCCTCGCGGCCCGAACCTGGGTAAACGATCCTTGTGTTAACTGCTAATCCTGCTCTTCTCACAACCCTGTGCCCCGGCAACCGTAGTAGGGATTCTTGTGATCCCATAGGTGTCGTTTCCCACCGACACCGATCAAAGATCCTGAGTTTTCACCCTGGAGAAAGTCCAAGTTTCCGAAACAATGCCTTCAACAAGGCCATTGTCAAGTACAACCAACGAAGGGCCAGACTGGATCAATTCCAATCCAGATATCCAATGTCTTCAGATGCCAATCGTCGGAGATCTCTGACAGGAAGACCGGAACTCATCAACAGCCAGATCGAGGAGGCCGACATCAAGCAGATCTGCTACTTGGTGCAAGAAGACGAGAAGGGCCAATCCACCTTTATTCCCAAGCCAGCGGCCCCCATGCCACCAATTTGCTGCCGGGGAGAAGACGAGGCCGCCATTGGTCTTCCGACGCTGAACAGGCGGAGCAACCGAGTACGTCGCACCAGATCAGGCCCAGCGCCTCCGCCTCCCAGCATTGCTGCCCCGCGAACAGCAGCGTCCAGACCATGACCTGCAGGTCCAGATCGGACCTAGGACGGGTCCGCGCCGCCGACACCCGCACGCCATGAATCAGCACGCTGGAGAGCCACCTAGTTGCTCCGCCAAAGGCCAGCGTTGCCGCCTCGCTTTCCACCTCGTCTTCTCGCCCGCAGACCTCCCCGCGCGCACACCCTACACCGTGTTCCTCCGTCCCGAGACACAGCAAATGCGCGCCTCCTCTGCCCTCCGCCGTTCGGCGGGATGGGCGCTCCCAGCACCGGCGGCGGCAGCGGCCAGGGGAATTGAGATGGGAGGGCCAGTTGACTAGGGTTTCGGGGGGCCTCCGGAGTCGCTCGAGCGGGAGCGACCTGGGAGGCGTTTCCGTGCGACCCTCGACACCTTCGTATGATCACATCCCTGCAGTTTGAATAGCTATATTGCGTTTTCAAAGGCAAGTGCAAATTATGAATGTGTTATCATAGCATTGAACAAAAACATTTCATAAAGTAAAGGTGAATGACAATTCTTTTAAAAGAAACAAACTTGAAGGAGTTAAAGTACGGAAGAGTCTACAACAAACAAGAGGTGCTTGTGATGCAAGGTTTGTGGATATTGTGCATTGTAAATTATAGAGTAATATAGTAATCGTAATTCATTAAGATTTTTTAATACAATTTATGAAAGAATTTAGAACAAAGGAGAAGTACTTGTGTTATGACGTTTTTGAATATTGTGCATTGTAAATTATAAAGTAAAAGGGAATGTAAAATTATTTATGAGAAAAAGTTTGGATAATCAAAGCATGGAAGATTCTAAAAGAAAGAAGTGCTTGTGTGTAACGCCCACGATGCGGCTATATCTCCCACGTGTCGAGGCACGACTTAGAGGCATAACCGCATTGTAGGTATTGTCGCAAGAAGGGTCATCTTCACACAATCCCATGTAATGAACAAGAATGGGATAACGAGAGTTGGCTTACAATCGCCACTTCACACAATACATAAATTAATTCATACATCATCAAAAATCCACACATAGACTGACTACGGTCAAATCCAAATGAAAATAAGATAACCCCAAATGCTAGATCCCCGATCGTCCCAACTGGGCTCCACTACTGATCATCAGGAAACGAAACATAGTAACGACCACGTTCCTCGTCGAACTCCCACTTGAGCTCGGTTGCGTCATCTGCACTGGCATCGTCGGCACCTGCAACTGCTTTGGTAGAATCTGTGAGTCACGAGGACTCAGCAATCTCACACCCGCGAGATCAAGACTATTTAAACTTATAGAAAAGGATGGTGTAATGAGGTGGAGCTGCAGCAAGCACTAAGCATATATGGTGGCTAACATACGCAAATGAGAGCGAGAAGAGAAGCAACGCAACGGTCGCGAAGCTAGAAATGATCAAGAAGTGATCCTGAAACTACTTACGTTCATTCATAACCCGAACCGTGTTCACTTCCCGGACTCCACCGAAAAGAGACCATCACGGCTACACACACGGTTGATGTATTTTAATTAAGTCAAGTGTCAAGTTCTCTACAACCGGACATTAACAAATTCCCATCTGCCTCATAACCGCGGCACGGCTTTCGAAAGATAATACCCTGCAGGGGTGTCCCAACTTAGCCTATTATAAGCTCTCACGGTCAACGAAGGATAAACCTTCTCCCAGGAAGACCCGATCAGTCTCGGAATCCCGGTTTACAAGACATTTCGACAATGGTAAAACAAGACCAGCAAAGCCGCCCGATGCGCCGACAAATCCCGATAGGAGCTGCACATATCTTGTTCTCAGGGCACACCGGATAAGTCAAGCTACGAGTAAAACCAGGCCTCGAGTTTCCCCGAGGTGGCCCCGCAGGCTACTCGGTTCGGACCAACACTCGAAGGAGCACTGGCCCGGGGGGGGGGGTTAAATAAAGATGACCCCGGGCTCGCGAAAACCCAAGGGAAAAAGGCTTAGGTGGCAAATGGTAAAACCAAGGTTGGGCCTTGCTGGAGGAGTTTTATTCAAGGCGAACTATCAAGGGGGTCCCACAAATCACCCAACCGCGTAAGGAACGCAAACTCAAGGAACATAATACCAGTATGACGGAAACTAGGGCGGCAAGAGTGGAACAAAACACCAGGCGTAAGGCCGAGCCTTCCACCCTGTACCAAATATATAGATGCATTAATTAAATAAGAGATATTGTGATATTCCAAAATATCCATGTTCCAACATGGAACCAACTTCAACTTCACCTGCAACTAGCAACGCTATAAGAAGGGCTGAGCAAAAGCGGTAACTTAGCCAAACAACGGTTTGCTAGGAACGGATGGTTAGAGGCTTGACATGGCAATATGGGAGGCATGATATAGCAAGTGGTAGGTAGCGCAGCATAGCAATAGAACGAACAACTAGCAAAGCAAAGATAGAAGTGATTTCGAGGGTATGGTCATCTTGCCTGCAAGGTTCTCAGAGTTGTCGAAAGCTTGATCCTCGTAAGCGTACTCAACAGGTTCCTCATTCACGAACTCGTCTCCCGGCTCTACCCAAAGCAATAACACAAGCAATGGAACCACAATCAATCACGGGAAATGCACAAGCAACATGATGCACTACATGCATGATATGCGAGATATGATATGCGATGCGTATGCGTGCTCCGGAAGAAAAAGAGTGAACAAGGCAGTAACTTGGCAAACCAAGTATGCCACTGGAAAGATGAGATGATTTCGGTCGAAATCGATATAAAGATCACCGGAAACGGATGCACGGTTTGCAAATGGCAAGCAAAACAAGAATGACACGATTCTGCGATTAACAGCATGATAACACTTAGAATATATCAAGTAACTATGATACAGCAACCCAACATAGCAACAAAGCATATGGCAGTAATCTGCAGGAGATGCTTGACAAAAGATGAACAGTGAGATACGGCTAGATCACACCATAACAGGCTCAAACAAGCATGACAAAAGTGCAAAAGATATCTGGTTCACAGACTTGGTGAAATTACTGGACATGGCTGAAACAGTATCAGGTAGCAATGTTCAGAGCAAACAAAACACATGCTAAAGGACCTTAACATAGCAAAACAAGGCATGGTATAAATCTACTAAATTCATAGAACAAAAGTCCCTTAATGACCATGAGCCAAAAAGGCACAGAAGATATGATGGCACCCATGTAAACATAGCAAGTTTCGTTAATAGGTTTCAGACAGCTGAAAACAGAGCATGGCATTAACAGCATTATGAAGGCATGTTGGTGAGCTTGATTCACTCATCACAAAGAAATTCATGACAAAACAAGCATACTTACAGCAAGATGGCATGTTTATGAAGCTAACCATAGCAAGAGCAAGTTCATAGCATGTATGGATCAACTACAACAACCTTGGCAAAATTGAATATCATGTTAACATTCTGCCAGAAATATTTTATAGCAAAAGCAGAGCAAGATTAAAACATGCTATGGCACTCCATAATTGCAAACAGGGGGATGGATGGATAGAGCACAACTATATCTACAAAACATATTTAGTAAACATACTCAAAAGAAGCATGTATCTCTCTATAGACACATGGATACATGACAACAAAATAACAGCAGTAACAGACTTGGCAAAATTCTAAGTCCCTGAAAACAGAAACATCACGAAGCCTAGTTTGCATGCTTGTGCTAGTCACCACATAGATCACAAAAATACATGGCATACACCTCTGTAAAGATGGCATGGCATAGATCAAAACACCTGTAGAGCTCATGCCCATAAGATGCACAAATCAAAAGCAACAAAAATAACAAAACATCAAGTTTTGATAAGTAACAGCAGTAAACATCATATAGCACTCTTACACCAGATATTTGGGCATCACGATGGACTCAAACGAGCATGCCACAATGGAACAAAATTAGGTGCATCTCGTGATGAACATTTCGATATATCATGCATGCAAAATGGAGGAGTATGCAAGGAGATATGATGAGATGAACATAGCAACATATTGCAAAATCTACGGGACTTAACAGAAAATGAGGGGGAAAAAGTCAACCTCGCGATCCAGATCTGGATCGGGGCAGCACGCGAACCGAGGCGGGGCGAGCTCGCCGGAGTTCGTCGCGGGGAGGGCTGAGGAGGCGCCGGCGGGGACGAGGACGAGCGGGGTCGGGCGAGGACGGCGGGATCCGGCGACGAAGCGGGCGGCGGCGGCCACGCGCGACGGC
>NC_057805.1:47223031-47259934 GCF_018294505.1 Triticum aestivum
CGGGTGCGGGAACGTGGGCCGCGGGGGCCGGTGGCGGTGGGACGGCGCGGTGCTGACGTGGCGGGCGGTGATTGGCTGCGGGCGGCGCGGTTTGTCCGGCGCCGGGCGGACGTGTCCGGCGCGCGGAGGAAGGGGAAGGCTAGGGTTTGGACGCAAATTTCGGAGGGGGAGGTGTTTATAAAGGCATTGGGAGCTAGGAGAGTCCAAATGAAGCACGATTTTCGCCCACACGATCGTGATCGAATGACCGAGAGCATGGAGGTGACTTAGGTGGGTTATTAGGCTGTTTGGAGGGGGGTTTTGCTACAACACACAAAAGACTTTTGCGGTTACCCGGTTAACTGTTGGAGCATCAAACGACCTCCAAATGGAACGAAACTTGACAGGTGGTCTACCGGTGGTATACCAAGGCCACTTGGCAAACCTCGGTCCATTCCGAGAACGTTTAACACCCGCTCACGAAAAGAAACAAAAGGGGTGCGCCGGTGCATGTGGGAGTGTCGGATTGCAAAACGGACAACGGGGAAAATGCTCGGATGCATGAGACGAACACGTATGCAAATGAGATGCACATGATGACATGATATGAGATGCATGACATGAACAAAATGCCCAACGAAAGACAAAACCCAACCACGGAGGGAATATCATAACACATAGCCGAAAATGGCAAGAGTTGGAGTTGCAATTATGGAAAGTTACATCTGGGGTGTTACATTGTGTTTTGAAATTTATGCATTGTGATTAAGCATATTCTAGATGATACATGTGGCAGAATCTGATGGAGTGAAGACAATATCCGACAGTCAATAGTACATACTTACAGGAGTTGCAGGGGATTATTACAATGTTCAAGTATAATTGTTGCGAACACCAGCGGGCATTTCTCAATGGCACATACTTGTTTTATTCTCTAATTTGGCTTAGTCGAAATAATGTTTGTTGTGTCAACCTTGTGTTCATGGATTGCTGAGCGTGGAGAGCGCAGTCTGGCATCAATCCTACATTTAGGCCTAGTTTGGCAACACGGTTTTTTCAAAACCATGGTATCTGAAAACCACAGTATTACAATGTGTGGGCAATGAATACTTCGGTTTCTAAAAGCCGCAATTTTTCTCAGTTTTAGCAAAACTATAGAGATATTTGGCAAGTGCAGTTTTTCTTAGTTTCTCGGTTTTGACCACTCGTTGCAGGGATAATCCTAGATATAGCTAGCTGAACCAAATTGAGCTACATCAAAGGAGTTATACAATGACGTGATGAGCCTGTGCTAATTAATGGCCGCTGCATGCCTATAGCCTTGTCATGCACGCGAGCATCCTTTATATGCTAGGATATGTTGTTGAGTAATCTTGTTTCTCTGGCACATGGAATCAATCGGCTAGCTAGCTTAGCCTACTGTGTATAATTTTGCTCCAAGTATCAATTGATCTACTTCATGGTCTAAGCCTTCGCTAAATCTTTGTATCTGTACACACACCATCTGTTAGGACTGAACGTCTAGTACTAGCTAATGTACGGGCTGCTTCCTGTTGCACTAGAACAATAGTCAACGATTGAAGCAGAGTAGTGAAGTTTCCCATGTGGTAATCTTTATTTGGTGGCTGCAGAAGAGATGGAGGAATGATGGGTGAGGAGGACCCGAAGAAGATAGACTTGAGCTAGTGTTTCTCAGTTTACAGAAAAGAGGTCGAGACCTCTTTTTTAGATACAACAAAAAAACCATGGTTTGAGATATACCTCGGTTTGTAAAACTAAAGTATGTGTCGAAGCCAGACACGTCAAAATATTTAAAACAAGGGTTTCTACAAAATCCATGATATTCTCCTAAAACTCCAAAAATACTGACCAAACGCAGCCTTACTTTTGTAGAATGATGTAAGCACATAGATGGCTTAGTGTGTCTTTATTAAAAACGCCTGCATCCGGACGTATTTTGTCATCCAACGCAGTACCATATTGTTCCGTGGATCGTCCCGGATGTTTATTTTCTCGCGAATCGGAGTCAAAACTAGGGGAGCTTTGCGGGCGTCTGGACCGTTGCCATGCACGCGTCTGACACCTTGTTCCCACCCAAAAAACCATCTCGGTGTGAAGCGGTTGCCGCGCATTCATGCTGGTCAGCGCCGCTCCAGAGCAGATGTGACTCCCCGGCTTTGATACCGGTCAAAGCGACGCGCCGGACGAGCGGTCGACGCCGCTTCAATGCAGATGTGGCGACCGAGAGTCCTCCTACGGCTATTGTGCCGCATTGAAGCCTACTCCGGCCGCCTCCTTCACTACTTCGGTGGCCGCGGACGCGACTCCTCGTCGTCGCAGGCCATCATGTTGGCCGTGGAGAGGGCGGCCAGGGAGGTGCCCCGGTGGAAGCGGCGCAGGGCGGCACGTTCCCAAGTCTGAGAAGGTGCCGACTTGGGTCCGCGACTGGTCGCTTACCAACATGGAGACGGCCGTGCGGTGTCATGCCGCCTCGACGAGGAGCTCGCCAAGATCGGCAAGGAGTGGTGACTCAGCGACACCTCTCTGCCGCCGGCAGGGAAAGGCCGCCACCAGGGCACCACGGCCGGGGTTGGCATTGGCCGCGACGGCACTTCGCACGATGCAGGAGGAAGCGGAGTAGATTTTCCATGAGCGTCGGGCGGTGATCGGGCAGGGCTGCCGCGACCCCGTGCCCTACTCCGATGAGGACGACGAGGTCATCCTCCGCTACAAGTCAGTCTAGTTTTTTTTAGTTTTTAGTTGAACGGACGAAATATCGTCCATTTTATGTAAATTATAACCGAATTTAGGTGAATTCTGGCCTGTTTGCATGAAATATATCTGATTTATTGACATACATTTTGAAATACACGGGCATGATTGAATTGTCGCCTCCCGTCGCCGTCTGCGGACACATGTCCGTCTTAGGAGTAAGGTTGGAGATGCCCCTAACTCAGGAAAAAAAGCTAGTACTTACTTAGCACAGAAGGAAAGGCTACATCAACCATGGCACGCACATCATGGGAAGAAAACGCCGCCGTCTTGCGTGTCGATGCCACGAGGATCACCTATCGTTCTTCTTGCAAATGGGTGAACCCAAAAATGTAACCAGAAGTCGCAGGACCCCAATCAAATGTGAAAAAACAGAAGAAACGAAACCATCGAAGGAAAAGAGAAAAAGGAACGCAGCTTGAACCATATAGGCACCACGTGGTAAAGGTGGTCAGAACCCATCAACCAACACTTGATAGAAGCAAAAAAGCTTGAACCATGCACAGTCGGCAATCCACGCCCGAACGACCAAAGGTAGCGGTTTTGCCGTGACAAACAACCATCACGGGCACGGAAAGCACACGGCAAAGAGGGTGAGGGCGCCAGCCAATAGGATAGCGATGGAACACACAAATAGCAATCTGACAAGTGACAACCATGAGACGCACATCACAGCCCAAGACACGCACATCGGTGAGAAATCTAGAAGCAACCGAACAATGACAAAATGACTCACCAACTCAGATCTTAAAGGCATCTATAAAAGGTCTTTTGCTAATTCTCGGTGAAATAGCTTATCTTTAAGCTTAACTCCTAAAATAGTTCTTTTGCTAATTCTCACGTCCTTTTACGAAAAAAACACATTTCAAATATAATTTTGGCACTACTGCAGAAAAAACAAAAAGGAAAAAACATTTTGGTCCTTTTGTTGAACAACATGCACGTGTTGCCATCTGGAGAGCATCGTGGCTAGAGGGGGCACTAGGGAGGCGAGAGGTGTCGCGGTCCGGCTCCCGGCCTCTCGAACGCTTGAGGCGCTACACGGGTGTCCACCGTGGCTCGGTTTGGGACGAGGTGCGGGCCGACATGATGCAGGCGCCGGAGGCAACAGGGAGCCTTAGGGAAGGTGAGCTTGGGCGCGGGAGGAGGCTAGGGAGGTGGCAATGGTGATGGGGATCGTAGCAGAAATCAAAAAATTTCTACGCATCACCAAGATCAATCTATGGAGTCATCTAGCAACGAGAGAGAGGAGTGCATCTACATACCCTTGTAGATCGCGAGCGGAAGCGTTCAAGTGAACGGGGTTGATGGAGTCGTACTCGTCGTGATCCAAATCACCGATGACCGAGCGCCGAACGGACGGCACCTCTGCGTTCAACACACGTACGGTTGGGGAAGACGTCTCCTCCTTCTTGATCCAGCAAGGGGGAAGGAGAGGTTGATGGAAATCCAGCAGCACGACGGCGTGGTGGTGGAAGTAGCGGGGATCTCGGCAGGGCTTCGCCAAGCTCAGCGAGAGGGAGAGGTGTTACGAGAGGGAGAGGGAGGCGCCAGGGGCTGTGGTGCGGCTGCCCTCACTCCCCCCCTTTATATAGGCCCCCTGGGGGGCGCCGGCCCTGGGAGATCCCATCTCCAAGGGGGGGGGCAAGGGGGTGGCTTGCCCCCCAAGCCAAGTGGGGCGCCCCCCCACCCCTAGGGTTTCCAACCCTAGGAGCAGGGGAGGCCCAAAGGGGGCGCACCAGCCCACCAGGGGCTGGTTCCCTTCCCCACTTCAGCCCATGGGGCCCTCCGGGATAGGTGGCCCCACCCGGTGGACCCCCGGGACCGTTCCGGTGGTCCCGGTACAATACCGGTGACCCCCGAAACTTTCCCGGTGGCCGAAACTGGACTTCCTATATATAATTATTCACCTCCGGACCATTCCGGAACTCCTCGTGACGTCCGGGATCTCATCCGGGACTCCGAACAACTTTCGGATTTCCGCATACTAATATCTCTACAACCCTAGCGTCACCGAACCTTAAGGGTGTAGACCCTACGGGTTCGGGAGACATGCAGACATGACCGAGACGACTCTCCGGTCAATAACCAACAGCGGGATCTGGATACCCATGTTGGCTCCCACATGTTCCACGATGATCTCATCGGATGAACCACGATGTCGAGGATTCAATCAATCCCGTATACAATTCCCTTTGTCAATCGGTACGTTACTTGCCCGAGATTCGATCGTCGGTATTCCAATACCTTGTTCAATCTTGTTACCGGCAAGTCACTTTACTCGTACCGTAATGCATGATCCCGTGACCAAACACTTGGTCACATTGAGCTCATTATGATGATGCATTACCGAGTGGGCCCAGAGATACCTCTCCGTCATACGGAGTGACAAATCCCAGTCTCGATTCGTGCCAACCCAACAGACACTTTCGGAGATACCCGTAGTGCACCTTTATAGTCACCCAGTTACGTTGTGACGTTTGGCACACCCAAAGCACTCCTACGGTATCCGGGAGTTGCACAATCTCATGGTCTAAGGAAATGATACTTGACATTTGGAAAAGCTCTAGCAAACGAACTACATGATCTTTTGTGCTATGCTTAGGATTGGGTCTTGTCCATCACATCATTCTCCTAATGATGTGATCCCGTTATCAATGACATCCAATGTCCATAGTCAGGAAACTATGACTATCTGTTGATCAACGAGCTAGTCAACTAGAGGCTCACTACGGACATATTGTGGTCTATGTATTCACGCATGTATTACGATTTCCGGATAACACAATTATAGCATGAACAATAGACAATTATCATGAACAAGGAAATATAATAATAAACATTTTATTATTGCCTCTAGGGCATATTTCCAACAGTCTCCCACTTGCACTAGAGTCAATAATCTAGTTACATTGTGATGAATCGAACACCCATAGAGCTCTGGTGTTGATCATGTTTTGCTCTAGGGAGAGGTTTAGTCAACGGATCTGCTACATTCAGGTCCGTTTGTACTTTACAAATATCTATGTCTCCATTTTGAACACTTTCACGAATGGAGTTGAAGCGACGCTTGATATGCCTGGTCTTCCTGTGAAACCTGGGCTCCTTGGCAAGGGCAATAGCTCCAGTGTTGTCACAGAAGAGAGCCATCGGGCCCGACGCATTGGGAATAACTCCTAGGTCGGTAATGAACTCCTTCACCCAGGTTGCTTCTTGTGCTGCCTCTGAGGCCGCCATGTATTCCGCTTCACATGTAGATCCCGCCACAACGCTTTGCTTGCAACTGCACCAGCTTACTGCCCCACCATTCAAAATATACACGTATCCAGTTTGTGACTTAGAGTCATCCAGATCTGTGTCGAAGCTAGCATCGACGTAACCCTTTACGACGAGCTCTTCGTCACCTCCATAAACGAGAAACATATCCTTTGTCCTCTTCAGGTACTTCCGGATATTGTTGACCGCTGTCCAGTGTTCCATGCCGGGATTACTTTGGTACCTTCGTACCAAACTTACGGCAAGGTTTACATCAGGTCTGGTACACAGCATGGCATACATAATAGACCCTATGGCCGAGGCATAGGGGATGAAACTCATCTTTTCTCTATCTTCTGCCGTGGTCGGGCATTGAGCCGTGCTCAATCTCACCCCTTGCAATACAGGCAAGAACCCCTTCTTGGACTGATCCATATTGAACTTCTTCAATATCTTGTCAAGGTATGTGCTTTGTGAAAGACCTATGAGGCGTCTCGATCTATCTCTATAGATCTTGATGCCTAATATGTAAGCAGCTTCTCCAAGGTCCTTCATTGAAAAACACTTATTCAAGTAGGCCTTTATACTTTCCAAGAATTCTATATCATTTCCCATCAATAGTATGTCATCCACATATAATATGAGAAATGCTACAGAGCTCCCACTCACTTTCTTGTAAACACAGGCTTCTCCATAAGTCTGTGCAAACCCAAACGCTTTGATCATCTCATCAAATCGAATGTTCCAACTCCGAGATGCTTGCACCAGCCCATAGATGGAGCGCTGGAGCTTGCATACCTTGTTAGCATTCTTAGGATCGATAAAACCTTCCGGCTGCATCATATACAATTCTTCCTTAAGAAAGCCGTTAAGGAATGCCGTTTTGACATCCATTTGCCATATCTCATAATCATAGAATGCGGCAATTGCTAACATGATTCGGACGGACTTCAGCTTCGCTACGGGTGAGAAAGTCTCATCGTAGTCAACCCCTTGAACTTGTCGATAACCCTTAGCGACAAGTCGAGCCTTATAGATGGTCACATTACCATCCGCGTCCGTCTTCTTCTTAAAGATCCATTTATTTTCTATGTCTCGCCGATCATCGGGCAAGTCAGTCAAAGTCCATACTTCATTTTCATACATGGATCCTATCTCGGATTTCATGGCTTCTAGCCATTTGTCGGAATCTGGGCCCGCCATCGCTTCTTCATAGTTCGAAGGTTCACCATTGTCTAACAACATGATTTCCAAGACAGGGTTGCCGTACCACTCTGGCGCGGAACGTGTCCTTTTGGACATACGAAGTTCAATAGTAACTTGATCCGAAGTGCCTTGATCATTATCATTAGCTTCCTCTCTAGTCAGTGCAGGCATCACAGGAACATCTTCCCGAGCTGCGCTATTTTCCGGTTCAAGAGGTAGTACTTCATCAAGTTCCACTTTCCTCCCACTTACTTCTTTTGAGAGAAACTCTTTCTCCAGAAAGGACCCGTTCTTGGCAACAAAGATCTTGCCTTCGGATCTGAGGTAGAAGGTATACCCAATGGTTTCCTTAGGGTATCCTATGAAGACGCATTTTTCCGACTTGGGTTCGAGCTTTTCAGGTTGAAGTTTCTTGACATAAGCATCGCATCCCCAAACTTTTAGAAACGACAGCTTAGGTTTCTTCCCAAACTGTTGAGGATATAACCATTAGAGTCACCCGCCCAGGAGGGGCCGGGTTACGTTATAATGATCATCACGTGAAGCCCAGTACTAGGCCAGAAGATGGCGGATCAATAGTGGGCTTAAGACCCGGAGGCGGCTTAAGGCCCGTAGTGGTAAAACGCCGTTATGGCAAGACTTGTAATGTAAGGCAAGAGGAGTTAAGAGTCCGAGCCGGATATTGTTATAAGCCGACCGGGACTCTTAGAGCCGCGGGGCGTCAACCTCTCTATATAAAGGGACGACCCGGCGGCGATTCAGGACGAGAGAGAACAGATCGAGAGCCGGGCATAGCGATTAAGCTCCCTGGTCATTGAAACCCTAAGTAATACCACCTCAACTGGACGTAGGCTTTTACCTTCACCGTCAGGGGCCGAACCAGTATAACCCTCGTGTTCCTTGTCCCGTTTAACCCCTTTAAGCTTCCTAGCTGTGATGGCTCCACGACTAAGTCCTTGCACGAGGACATCTGCCGTGACAATTCCACGACAGTTGGCGCCCACCGTGGGGCCAGCGCATGGTGGATTTGAGTTCTTGAAGGGCAGCTTCGAAGGGCTCAAGGGATACACTGTGGGCCGGATGACCAAGAGTCGTCGCGGCAAGCTCTACATCGACGATGCAAATTAGGGCCCCGACGCCGGCTCAATTGAGTACGGGTACCGGGTCCCCTTCGGCGGAATCCATGTCTTTATTGGCAAGATTGGTGAGCCGGGCCCTGAGCCGGACCTCTGCGCCGATCTCATTGAGACGGCTCAACGTGCACGAC
Organism: Triticum aestivum; assembly: GCF_018294505.1. Taxonomy (NCBI): domain Eukaryota; kingdom Viridiplantae; phylum Streptophyta; class Magnoliopsida; order Poales; family Poaceae; genus Triticum; species Triticum aestivum. Next base: position 47,231,511 of record NC_057805.1, read on the forward strand.
CTGCCCGGACTTTGCCTGCCTTGAAGCGTGCTTTCATGGGATGCGTCCATGGAGAGCTCTCTGAAGGATCTCGATCTGGTAATGAGACGGCCGCTCGCTCTGACGACGAGTCATCCACAGAGGAGACCGATTCATTATACCAACTTCAAGATGGCAGGCTCAGGGGTTGTTCCGATGGCGACAGTATTCCGGACCCCTTTGAGCCGCCGAGCCGGGTTGGAATCTTCGTGGCTGGCGCACAACCTGTTCAAAACCCCACCGCCGGGGCAGGAAGCCCTGTGCCCTCGCCCGCTCAGGTGCTGATGGATCTCACAGACAAGATGACGACCCTGTTAACCGCTACGGTCGCCCCAGCGGATCAAGCTCAGCATGACGCGGAGGTGGCACAGTTAAAGCTGGATCTAGCAAAAGCCAAGGAGGATCTGGCGGCGGAAGGGATCAGGATGGCTACGGAGAGGGCGGCTCTCGACGCCCAGACTCAGCTGATTCAGGCACAGTCTTTCCGGCTCACGATGGATCAGAACGCGCCCAATGAGGTCATGAGAAGGAGGCATCAAAAAGCCTGATCTCGACTCCCTCCGGTTTACGATCCTCGAAACCTCTTCAACACGCCTGGTGCAGGGCCCAGTAACCCGCCAGAGATCATGACGCCCGGGGCTGGAACGTCAATTCAGCCCCAAGTGATGGGGCCTCCCCGGGTGAACGCTGCCGCGCCTCAGTATGTGCCAATACCACCGGGTCATTATGCCAACCCGTTGGAAAACATGGTCGCCGCGGCGGCGCGACTGGAGGCTCTCCCAATCGATGGCGACTCTCCAACGGCGGTTGAAACCCGCCGGGTCAGAGAACTCCTTCAGACGGCTCTGGCGCAGCAGGAGGCATATTCTTATAGCCGGGACAGGATTCATTCAACCCCTCGTCCAGGCCGGAGCCCGAGTTATAGCAGACACATGGTCTCAGCGACCGGCTCAAGCAATGTCCGACGCCATGAATTGCCTCCTGGCCATGGCCCGGCTCATAACGGAGCCTTTCACGCGGTAGACCAAGACAGAGCACGGCAAGAGGCGGAGCAGGTGCCTCAGTTGACGGCTTACCAGCCACCCCCGGCTTATCCGACGGCTTCTATTGATGCGGGTATACCTACGAGGACTGGAGGTGTCCCTTGTCTGGTGCCGGCTCTCCGCAATGAACGTCTGCCCAAGGATTTCAAAGGGCCTAGGAAGGTGCCTAATTACACGGCTGATTTACAACCCGGAGCATGAATCGAGAGTTATGAGATGGCCATGGAGTTGCTGGAGGTCAGTGAAGCAGCAATGGCCAAGTACTTCACCATGATGTTGGATGGGACTGCCCGCACTTGGTTGAAAGGACTGCCACCGAACTCTATCGGGTCTTGGGCTGAACTAAAGGCCCGGTTCATCCAAAACTTCAAAGATACCTGTAGGCGGTCTATGTCAATTGTGGATTTGACTAACTGTAAGCAGCAGGAGGGTGAATCTACAACCCATTGGGTTCGCCGGGTCAAAGAGATAATACATTCGTCTGATAAGATGGATGCCGGCTCTGCAGTCTTAATGTTAGAGCAGAATTGTCGCTTTGCACCCCTGAAGATGAAGCTCAGGCGGCTCAAGCGCGATTGCAATGATATGGGTACGCTGATGGCGGCTCTGGTTAAGTACACTGACTCTGATAGTACCAAGGATCCCGCATCGGATGATGAAAGGACAGGGAAGGGAAAACGGAATGGAATGGCAAGGGCCCCCAGCATTACCCGGCGAACCAGGGAGGTAATAAGCGTAAGGCTGATGGCAGTATGGAGTTTGTGGCCAACGCCAGTTCACAGGGTAACAACCACCGGCGCAAGGGGAGACCGCCTCCCCGCGCCGGCGGGTCAGGCCCGACGCTTGAGCAGTTGTTGAATGAGCCTTGTCCAAGGCATGGCTCTAGGGAAAAGCCGGCCACTCATCTGTGGAAGGACTACGCAATCATGAAGGCCTTTAAAAATTCCAATGCTTTCAATGGCAACGGTGGCCCGGGCGGCGGCTCAGGCGCTGGCGACTTTCATGGCCCGGGCGGCGGTTGAAATTCCAATTCTCAGAATGTTCAAGGGGGCTTTAATCAGCAGTCCGGCCAGGGTCATCATCAGCAGCAGCAGGGGGATACCAGACCAATCCAAAGCAGCTCAATGGTGGACAGTATCATGTGTTTACCACCAGTCTGTGCAAGCGAGATCAGAAGCTTCATAAAAGGGCTGTGAATGCTGTTGAGCCGGCGGTTCCACGCTATTTAAGATGGTCTGAGCAGCCTATTGTGTGGAGTAGGGAAGATCACCCTCCTCGGGTTGATAATCCGGGCCACCTGGCCCTGGTGGTGGCTTGTCAGGTGGGGGATATAAATTCACTAAAGTGCTCATGGACGGAGGCAGCAGCATCAACATCCTCTATTATGAGACCTTCCGTCGTATGGGGTTGATTGATAAGAACCTCAACCAGTCCAATACTGTTTTCCATGGTGTGGTGCCTGGTAAGTCGGCATATCCAGTTGGTAAAATCGAGCTGGAAGTGGCTTTTGGAGATGAGTACAACTACAGGGCAGAAAAATTAACCTTTGAGGTGGTTAAGATAAGAAGTCCGTATCATGCTTTATTTGGGCGGCCGGCTTATGCCAAGTTCATGGCACGACCGTGTTACGTGTATTTGCAGCTCAAGATGCCGGGTCACAATGGGACCATTACGGTTCATGGCAGCCGAAAGATAGCCTTGGAGTGTGAGGATGGTGACGCGGCTTATGCAGAATCTGTTTGTGCAACAGAGGAGTTGAAGTTTTACAAGGACAATGTTGACCCGGCAGATATGACGTCTTTGAAAAAGCCGACCACGGAGCATGAGCCGGCAATGAAATTTAAGTCAGCTGATGAGACTAAACTTGTTGACTTCGTTCCAGGTGACTCATCTCAGCAGTTCAGCATCAGTGCCAATCTGGATCCGAAATAGGAAGGCGCACTCATCGAGTTCATCCGTGAGAACAGGGACATTTTTGCATGGAAACCTTCTGACATGCCAGGTGTACCTAGAGAACTCGATGAGCACACTCTCAATATTGATCCGAAATTTAAGCCGGTCAGGCAATTCCTTTGGCGGTTTAATGAGGAGAGGCGGAAAGCCATTGGTGAGGAGGTGGCCCGGCTCCTGGCGGCCGGGTTTATTGTTGAAGTTTTTCATCCAGAATGGTTAGCTAACCCGGTGCTCGTGCTCAAGAAAAACGGCACCTGGCGGATGTGTGTGGACTACACGGATTTAAACAAAGCTTGTCCGGCTGATCCTTTTGCTCTCCCCCGTATTGATCAAATTATTGATGCTACGGCGGGTTGTGAGCGCTTAAGTTTTTTGGATGCTTATTCTGGATACCATCAGATTAAAATGGCAGTTAAGGACCAGGAGAAGACGGCGTTCATCACTCCCTTTGGAGCCTTCTGTTATGTGTCTATGCCTTTTGGACTCAAGAGTGCACAGACGACTTACCAGCGTTGTGTGCAGAATTGTCTTCATAACCAGATTGGGTGCAATGTTCATGCCTATGTGGATGATATCGTGGTTAAGTCCAGGGAGAAGGAGACCCTGGTAGATGATCTTAGAGAAACCTTTGATAATCTCCGGGTTTACAAGATGATGCTTAACCCGGCCAAGTGTGTTTTTGGTTTTCCCGCAGGCAAGCTCTTGGGTTTCCTGGTTTCTCACAGAGGCATTGAAGCTAACCCGGAAAAGATCAAGGCAATCACCTCTCTGGCTAAGTCGCCGTGCATAAACGACGTCCAGCGTCTGGCGGGCTGCATCGCTGCTTTGAGCCGATTTATCAGCCGTTTGGGTGAAAAGGCCATGCCACTGTACCAGTTGATGAAGAAAATAGATGACTTTGTCTGGAATGATGCTGCTAATGCTGCTTTTGAGGATTTGAAGAGACAGCTGGCTGAGCCCCCAGTTCTTGCTGCTCCTGTTGACAAGGAGCCCTTATTGCTGTATGTAGCCGCTAACACACGAGCCGTCAGTGTGGCTGTGGTGGTGGAGCGCAAGAAGAGGGTAAGGAGTATCCGGTTCAGCGGCCGGTTTACTATGTTAGTGAAGTGCTCATGGAGTCCAAACAACGGTATCCACATTGGCAGAAGCTTGTTTACGGGGTATTCATGGCAAGCCGGAAGCTTAAGCATTATTTCCAGGGTCATCCTATCACTGTGGTTAGTTCTGCTCCCCTAGGAGATATCATCCAAAACAGAGAAGCCACAGGAAGAGTGGCTAAGTGGGCTATAGAGCTTGGGCCTCATGGTCTGAAATACGTGCCACGCACGGCTATCAAATCTCAAGCATTGGTGGATTTCATCAATGATTGGACAGAGCTGCAGGTGCCTGAAGAGAAACCGGATAATACATACTGGACTATTCACTTCGACGGGTCTAGGCAATTGGAGGGCTCGGGGGCTGGAGTTGTATTAGCTTCCCCTCGAGGTGACAAGTTTTGCTATGTGCTACGGTTGATGTTTCCCTGTACTAACAATGCGGCTGAGTACGAGGCCTTGCTCCATGGTCTTCAGATGGCTAAAGAGATGAGCTTAAGCCGGGTAAGGTGCTTTGGCGACTCAGACTTAGTGGCCCAACAAGTGTCAGGCAAGTGGGATTCCAAGGACCCTCTCATGGTGGCTTATCGCCGCGAAGTCGATGCCATTGCTGGACATTTTCAGGGTTACCAAGTAGAGCACATCGATCGCAGGAAGAACGAGGCAGCTGATGCATTAAGCCGGCTGGGCTCTCAGCGAAAGCCGGTGCCGCCTAATACTTTCCTGGACGTCTTGCATAACCCTTCTGTCAAGTTGCCTACAGAGGAAGACCTGGCTGTTCCTGACCCGGAGGCACAGTTGGTGGCGGCTCTCCGCATTACCCCAGACTGGACAGTACCATACTTGGCTTACATGACCCAGGGAGAATTGCCTGAGGATGAAACTTTGGCCAGACAAATAACCCGGCGGTCTAAGTCAATGATAATTATCAATGGTGAGCTGCATCGTCGCAGTGTCACTGGAACTTTCCAGCGTTGCGTTTCCCCTGAGGAAGGTCAAGAAATTTTACAAGAAATTCACGAGGGGGATTGTGGCCATCATGCCGGCTCAAAGTCCCTTATGGCCAAGGCTTTTCGTCATGGTTTTTATTGGCTGATGGCTCATGCTGATGCAGAGGATTTGGTCAGTAAATGTGACGGTTGCCAGAGGTTCTCGCGACGGGCTCATGTGCCGGCTCAGGAATTGAGGATGATTCCAATCACTTGGCCGATTGCGGTCTGGGGGCTTGATATGGTTGGGCCTTTTAAAAGGTCCAAGGATAAGAAGACCCACCTCTTGGTGGCGGTTGACAAGTTCACAAAGTGGGTTGAGGCAGAGCCAGTTAGCAAGTGTGACGCGGCCACAGCGGTTCAGTTCATGAAAAGGGTGATATTTCGCTTTGGTTTTCCACACAGCATTATAACTGACAATGGTACCAATCTGTCTAAGGGCGCCATGGAGGAGTTTTGTCAACGAGAGCATATCCGGCTTGATGTTTCATCAGTGGCTCACCCTCAGTCCAATGGTCAAGCTGAGAGAGCTAATCAGGAAATCTTGAAGGGCATCAAGCCCCGGCTTTTGGTCCCTTTGCAACGGACGCCGGGTTGTTGGGTGGAGGAGTTACCCTCCGTGTTATGGAGCATCAATACTACTCCTAACAGGTCTACGGGTTACACGCCTTTCTTCATGGTTTATGGAGCGGAGGAGGTCCTCCCAAGCGACATTCGTCATGACTCGCCCCGAGTGGCGGCTTATGTTGAGGCGGATAATGAGCGGGCGCGCCAAGATGCTCTTGACTTGTTGGACGAACAGCGTGATGTGGCAGCAGATCGCTCGGCGATTTACCAACAAGACCTGCGCCGCTATCACAGCCGCCGGGTTAAGTCCAGGGTCTTCCAGGAAGGTGATCTGGTGCTCCGGCTCATCCAAGATCAAACAGATGCAGACAAGTTATCCCCGCCTTGGGAAGGGCCCTTTGTGGTCAGCAAGAACCTGCACAACGGGTCATATTACCTTATCGATGTTCGGGAGCACAAGGATTCACGTAAGTCAGAGGAAGAGACCCGTCGGCCGTGGAACATAGCTCAACTTCGGCCTTATTACACTTGAGCCACTGGCTCTCATAATGTACATATTTCTATAGCCATGTATATATTATGATAAATAATAAAGCAGGACCTCTGTCCTTTTCTCCTCCAAAGGTAAATGTGTTATTCACATTACAACATTACATGGTCACTTGGAGGTGGATCCGGCTTACGATCGTATTCGAATCTAGACTTTAACAATATGATCACCTGGGGGCTTCCTGTTCAAACATAGGTCGTATTCGAACCAAAGAGAACATAGCTGTCGATACCCACTTGATTGGCAAATTGCCGAGCTCATTGGGGAGTTTTTCTTGATCATATCTGAATCATAGCTCAACCCCCTTTGGGAACCGACGTGGATCGTATTCGAATCAGCATCGTTAAACAACTCTCAAGGTCATTTGGGGGCTTCCTGTTCAAACATAGGTCGTATTCGAACCAAAGAGAACATAGCTGTCGGTACCCTCTTGATCGGCAACGCCAAAGCCACTGGGGCTATATGATCGCATTCGAATCTTAGCTTCACCCCTTTGGGACGGTTCTCTGGTCGTATTCGAATCAGAAGCCCCTAAGTTTTGATCTTTTGGTTTGCAACAAGTTGTTTTGATCATATCAACACTGTGCAAGGGCGGTTCTTACTCCGCCGGCTTAACTTTGGTTAACAATGTTGATAGCACGCAATAAGCACTATCGATGCTGGTGAACCGGAGTTGAGTTCTCAATATCATTATTTGGGTTACATAAACCGGAAGTATACTTGAAGGCTTGTAAGTATGCTATTATGGTTACCTCGAGGATATAATTGAGGGCCGGTCTTTGGTGACTTTGGTTCATATTCCGGGTTATATGTAAAGTATATGACTCTCAGTGCGGTAAGCGCCCAGAGACTTGTGATTTGTTTTCTATGCAGGACAATTAAAGACAGCTCTTCAACTTAAGGAAAGTAGATGATCGAACATAACCCGGACGAATATAAAAGAGCAGCTTCAATGGAGTTAAGCATTCTACACGTGCACGATGGCACGACAAAATTAAGTGTTTGTCCTACTCTATTACAAGACTCCCCGAGTCCAAAAGGTGAGGAATTGTTTTTAAGGTGTAACCATGAGCCGCCTAAGAAATCAAGGTGCTCCTCCGGCTCATCCCGCTCCGCTCCTCCGGCTGTTCCCATGACCTGGAAGGTTGATGATTTCCAGTCAATGCCGTTCAAAGCTTCAAATTGAGCCTCATCATCAATTAACCCGGCCGGGTCAACTTTGAAGGAAATATGCCCTAGAGGCAATAATAAAGTATTATATATTTCCTTATATCATGATAAATGTTTATTATTCATGCTAGAATTGTATTAACCAGAAACATAATACATGTGTGAATACATAGACAAACAGAGTGTCACTAGTATGCCTCTACTTGACTAGCTCGTTAATCAAAGATGGTTATGTTTCCTAGCCATAGACATGAGTTGTCATTTGATTAACGGGATCACCTCATTAGGAGAATGACGTGATTGACTCGACCCATTCCGTTAGCTTAGCACCCGATCGTTTAGTATGTTGCTATTGCTTTCTTCATGACTTATACATGTTCCTATGACTATGAGATTATGCAACTCCCGTTTACCGGAGGAGCACTTTGTGTGCTACCAAACGTCACAACGTAAATGGGTGATTATAAAGGTGCTCTACAGGTGTCTCCAAAGGTACTTGTTGGGTTGGCGTATTTCGAGATTAGGATTTGTCACTCCGATTGTCGGAGAGGTATCTCTGGGCCCACTCGGTAATGCACATCACTATAAGCCTTGCAAGCATTGTGACTAATGAGTTAGTTGCGGGATGATGTATTACGGAACGAGTAAAGAGACTTGCCAGTAACGAGATTGAACTAGGTATCGAGATACCAACGATCGAATCTCGGGCAAGTAACATACCGATGACAAAGGGAACAACGTATGTTGTTATGCGGTCTGACCGATAAAGATCTTCGTAGAATATGTGGGAGCCAATATGGGCATCCAGGTCCCGCTATTGGTTATTGACCGGAGAGGTGTCTCGGTCATGTCTACATAGTTCTAGAACCCGAAGGGTCCGCACGCTTAAAGTTACGATGACAGTTATATTATGAGTTTATATGTTTTGATGTACCGAAGGTTGTTCAGAGTCCCGGATGTGATCACGGACATGACGAGGAGTCTCGAAATGGTCGAGACATAAAGATTGATATATTGGACGACTATATTCGGACACCGGAAGTGTTCCGGAGAAGTTTCGGATTAAACCGGAGTGCCGGAGGGTTACCGGAACCCCCCGGGGAAGTATTGGGCCTTAGTGGGCCTTGAGGGGAGAGAGAGGGCAGCAGCCAGGAGGTGGCGTGCCCCCTCCCAGGAGGAGTCCTAGTTGGACTAGGAGAGGAGGGCGCAGCCCCCTTTCCCTCTCCCTCTCCCTCTCTTTCCTTCCCCCCTTCTTTTCCTAGTAGGACTAGGAAAGGGGAGTCCTACTCCTACTTGGAGGAGGACTCCCCCCCTCTCCTTGGCGCGCCTAGGGCAGCCGGCCTCTCCCTTGCTCCTTTATATACAGGGGCAGGGGGCACCTCTATACACACTTGATATACGATATTTTAGCCGTGTGCAGTGCCCCCCTCCACCATATTACACCTCGATAATACCGTTGCGGAGCTTAGGCGAAGCCCTGCGTCGGTGGAACATCATCATCGTCACCACGCCGTCGTGCTGACGAAACTCTCCCTCAACACTCGGCTGGATCGGAGTTCGAGGGACGTCATCGAGCTGAACGTGTGTAGAACTCGGAGGTGCCGTACGTTCGGTACTTGATCGGTCGGATCGTGAAGACGTACGACTACATCAACCGCGTTGTGATAACGCTTCCGCTGTCGGTCTACGAGGGTACGTGGACAACACTCTCCCCTCTCGTTGCTATGCATCACCATGATCTTGCGTGTGCGTAGGAATTTTTGTGAAATTACTACGTTCCCCAACAGTGGCATCCGAGCCTGGTTTTATGCGTTGATGCTATGCACGAGTAGAACACAAGTGAGTTGTGGGCGATATAAGTCATACTTCTTACCAGCATGTCATACTTTGGTTCAGTGGTATTGTGAGATGAAGCGGCCCGGACCGACATTACGCGTACGCTTACGCGAGACTGGCTTCACCGTTGCGAGCACTCGTTGCTTAAAGGTGACTGGTGGGTGTCTGTCTCTCTCACTTTAGTTGAACCGAGTGTGGCTACGCCCGGTCCTTGCGAAGGTTAAAACAGCACCAACTTGACAAACTATCGTTGTGGTTTTGATGCGTAGGTAAGAACGGTTCTTGCTAAGCCCGTAGCAGCCACGTAAAACATGCAACAACAAAGTAGAGGACGTCTAACTTGTTTTTGCAGGGCATGTTGTGATGTGATATGGTCAAGACATGATGTGATATAATTTGTTGTATGAGATGATCATGTTTTGTAACCGAGTTATCGGCAACTGGCAGGAGCCATATGGTTATCGCTTTATTGTATGAGATGCAATCACCATGTAATAGTTTTACTTTATCACTAAGCGGTAGCGATAGTCGTAAAAGCAATTAGTTGGCGAGACGACAACGATACTACGATGGAGATCAAGGTGTCGCGCCGGTGACGATGGTGATCATGATGGTGCTTCGGAGATGGAGATCACAAGCACAAGATGATGATGGCCATATCATATCACTTATATTGATTGCATGTGATGTTAATCCTTTATGTATCTTATCTTGCTTTGATTGACGGTAGCATTATAAGATGATCTCTCACTAAAATTTCAAGATAAAAGTGTTCTCCCTGAGTATGCACCGTTGCGAAAGTTCTTCGTGCTGAGACACCACGTGATGATCGGGTGTGATAGGCTCTACGTTCAAATACAACGGGTGCAAAACAGTTGCACACACGGAATACTCAGGTTAAACTTGACGAGCCTAGCATATGCAGATATGGCCTCGAAACACGGAGACCGAAAGGTCGAGCGTGAATCATATAGTAGATATGATCAACATAGTGATGTTCACCATTGAAACTACTCCATCTCACGTGATGATCGGACATGGTTTAGTTGATTTGGATCACGTAATCACTTAGATGATTAGAGGGATATCTATCTAAGTGGGAGTTCTTAAGTAATATGATTAATTGAACTTAAATTTATCATGAACTTAGTACCTGATAGTATCTTGCTTGTCTATGTTAATTGTAGATAAATGGCCCGTGCTGTTGTTCCGTCGAATTTTAATGCGTTCCTTGAGAAAGCTAAGTTGAAAGATGATGGTAGAAATTACACGGACTGGGTTCGTAACTTGAGGATTATCCTCATTGCTGCACAGAAGAATTACGTCCTGGAAGCACCGCTAGGTGCCAGGCCTCCTGCAAGAGCAACGCCAGAAGTTATGAACGTCTGGCAGAGCAAAGCTGATGACTACTCAATAGTTCAGTGTGCCATGCTTTACGGCTTAGAACCGGGTCTTCAATGATGTTTTGAACGTCATGGAGCATATGAGATGTTCCAGGAGTTGAAGTTAATATTTCAAGCAAATGCCCGGATTGAGAGATATGAAGTCTCCAATAAGTTTTATAGCTGCAAGATGGAAGAGAATAGTTCTGTCAGTGAGCATATACTCAGAATGTCTGGGTATAATAATCACTTGATTCAACTGGGAGTTCAACTTCCGGATGATTGCGTCATTGACAGAATTCTTCAATCACTGCCACCAAGCTACAAGAGCTTCGTGATGAACTATAACATGCAAGGGATGGATAAGACAATTCCCAAGCTCTTCGCAATGCTAAAGGCAGCAGAGGTAGAAATCAAAAAGGAGCATCAAGTGTTGATGGTTAGTAAAACCACTAGTTTCAAGAAAAAGGGCAAAGGGAAGAAGAAAGGGAACTTCAAGAAGAACAGCAAGCAAGTTGCTGTTCAGGAGAAGAAATCCAAGTCTGGACCTAAGCCTGAAACTGAGTGCTTCTACTGTAAGCAGACTGGTCACTGGAAGCGGAACTGCCCCAAGTATTTGGCGGATAAGAAGGATGGAAAGGTTAACAAAGGTATATGTGATATACATGTTATTGATGTGTACCTTACTAATACTCGTAGTAGCACCTGGGTATTTGATACTGGTTCTGTTGCTAATATTTGCAACTCGAAACAGGGGCTACGGATTAAGCGAAGATTGGCTAAGGACGAGGTGACGATGCGCGTGGGAAATGGTTCCAAAGTCGATGTGATCGCCGTCGGCACGCTACCTCTACATCTACCTTCGGGATTAGTTTTAGACCTAAATAATTGTTATTTGGTGCCAGCGTTGAGCATGAACATTATATCCGGATCTTGTTTAATGCGAGACAGTTATTCATTTAAATCAGAGAATAATGGTTGTTCTATTTATATGAATAATATCTTTTATGGTCATGCACCCTTGAAGAGTGGTCTATTTTTAATGAATCTCGATAGTAGTGATACACATATTCATAATGTCGAAGCCAAAAGATGCAGAGTTGATAATGACAGTGCAACTTATTTGTGGCACTGCCGTTTGGGTCATATCGGTGTAAAGCGCATGAAGAAACTCCATACTGATGGAATTTTGGAATCACATGATTTTGAATCACTTGGTACTTGCGAACCGTGCCTCATGGGCAAGATGACCAAAACACCGTTCTCCGGAACTATGGAGAGAGGAACAGATTTGTTGGAAATCATACATACAGATGTATGTGGTCCGATGAATATTGAGGCTCGTGGCGGATATCGTTATTTTCTCACCTTCATAGATGATTTGAGCAGATATGGGTATATCTACTTAATGAAACATAAGTCTGAAACATTTGAAAAGTTCAAAGAATTTCAGAGTGAAGTTGAAAATCATCGTAACAAGAAAATAAAATTCCTACGATCTGATCGTGGAGGAGAATATTTGAGTTACGAGTTTGGACTACATTTGAAACAATGCGGAATAGTTTCGCAACTCACGCCACCCGGAACACCACAGCGTAATGGTGTGTCCGAACGTCGTAATCGTACTTTATTAGATATGGTGCGATCTATGATGTCTCTTGCTGATTTACCGCTATCGTTTTGGGGTTATGCTTTAGAGACGGCTGCATTCACTCTAAATAGGACACCATCGAAATCCGTTGAGACGACGCCTTATGAACTATGGTTTGGCAAGAAACCAAAGTTGTCGTATCTTAAAGTTTGGGGTTGCGATGCTTATGTGAAGAAACTTCAACCTGATAAGCTCGAACCTAAATCGGAGAAATGTGTCTTCATAGGATACCCAAAGGAGACTGTTGGGTACACCTTCTATCATAGATCTGAAGGCAAGATATTCGTTGCTAAGAATGGATCCTTTCTAGAGAAGGAGTTTCTCTCGAAAGATGTGAGTGGGAGGAAAGTAGAACTTGATGAGGTAACTGTACCTGCTCCCTTATTGGAAAGTAGATCATCGCAGAAATCAGTTTCTGCGACACCTACGCCAATTAGTGAGGAAGTTAATGATAATGATCATGAAACTTCAGATCAAATTATTACTGAACCTCGTAGGTCAACTAGATCAAGATCCGCACCAGAGTGGTACGGTAATCCTGTTCTGGAGGTCATGTTACTAGACCATGACGAACCTACGAACTATGAAGAAGCGATGGTGAGCCCAGATTCCGCAAAATGGCTTGAAAGCCATGAAATCCGAGATGGGATCCATGTATGAGAACAAAGTATGGACTTTGGTTGACTTGCCCGATGGTCGGCAAGCCATTGAGAACAAATGGATCTTCAAGAAGAAGACTGACGCTGATGGTAATGTTACTGTCTATAAAGCTCGACTTGTTGCGAAAGGTTTTCGACAAGTTCAAGGGATTGACTACGATGAGACCTTCTCACCCGTAGCGATGCTTAAGTCTGTCTGAATCATGTTAGCAATTGCCGCATTTTATGATTATGAAATTTGGCAAATGGATGTCAAAACTGCATTCCTGAATGGATTTCTGGAAGAAGAGTTGTATATGATGCAACCGGAAGGTTTTGTCGATCCAAAGGGAGCTAACAAAGTGTGCAAGCTCCAGCGATCCATTTATGGACTGGTGCAAGCCTCTCGGAGTTGGAATAAACGCTTTGATAGTGTGATCAAAGCATTTGGTTTTATACAGACTTTTGGAGAAGCCTGTATTTACAAGAAAGTGAGTGGGAGCTCGATAGCATTTCTGATATTATATGTGGATGACATATTACTGATTTGAAATGATATAGAATTTCTGGATAGCATAAAGGGATACTTGAATAAGAGTTTTTCAATGAAAGACCTCGGTGAAGCTGCATATATATTAGGCATTAAGATCTATAGAGATAGATCAAGATGCTTAATTGGACTTTCACAAAGCACATACCTTGACAAAGTTTTGAAGAAGTTCAAAATGGATCAAGCAAAGAAAGGGTTCTTGCCTGTACTACAAGGTGTGAGATTGAGTAAGACTCAATGCCCGACCACTGCAGAATATAGAGAGAAGATGAAAGATGTTCCCTATGCTTCAGCCATAGGCTCTATCATGTATGCAATGCTGTGTACCAGACCTGATGTGTCCCTTGCTATAAGTTTAGCAGGGAGGTACCAAAGTAATCCAGGAGTGGATCACTGGACAGCGGTCAAGAACATCCTGAAATACCTGAAAAGGACTAAGCATATGTTTCTCGTTGATGGAGGTGACAAAGAGCTCATCGTAAGTGGTTACGTTGATGCAAGCTTTGACACACATCCGGACGATTCGAAATCGCAAACCGGATACGTATTTACATTGAACGGTGGAGCTGTCAGTTGGTGCAGTTCTAAGCAAAGTGTCGTGGCGGGATCTACGTGTGAAGCGGAATACATAGCTGCTTCGGAAGCACCAAATGAAGGAGTCTGGATGAAGGAGTTCATATCCGATCTAGGTGTCATACCTAGTACATCGGGACCAATGAAAATCTTTTGTGACAATACTGGTGCAATTGCCTTAGCAAAGGAATCCAGATTTCACAAGAGAACCAAGCACATCAGAAGACGCTTCAATTCCATCCGGGATTTAGTCCAGGTGGGAGACATAGAAATTTGCAAGATACATACGGATCTGAATGTTGCAGACCCGTTGACTAAGCCTCTTCCACGAGCAAAACATGATCAGCACCAAGACTCCATGGGTGTAAGAATCATTACTATGTAATCTAGATTATTGACTCTAGTGCAAGTGGGAGACTGAAGGAAATATGCCCTAGAGGCAATAATAAAGTATTATATATTTCCTTATATCATGATAAATGTTTATTATTCATGCTAGAATTGTATTAACCGGGTACATAATACATGTGTGAATACATAGACAAACAGAGTGTCACTAGTATGCCTCTACTTGACTAGCTTGTTAATCAAAGATGGTTATGTTTCCTAGCCATAGACATGAGTTGTCATTTGATTAACGGGATCACCTCATTAGGAGAATGACGTGATTGACTTGAACCATTCCGTTAGCTTAGCACCCGATCGTTTAGTATGTTGCTATTGCTTTCTTCATGACTTATACATGTTCCTATGACTATGAGATTATGCAACTCCCGTTTACCGGAGGAGCACTTTGTGTGCTACCAAACGTCACAACGTAAATGGGTGATTATAAAGGTGCTCTACAGGTGTCTCCAAAGGTACTTGTTGGGTTGGCGTATTTCGAGATTAGGATTTGTCACTCCGATTGTCGGAGAGGTATCTCTGGGCCCACTCGGTAATGCACATCACTATAAGCCTTGCAAGCATTGTGACTAATGAGTTAGTTGCGGGATGATGTATTACGGAACGAGTAAAGAGACTTGCCAGTAACGAGATTGAACTAGGTATCGAGATACCGACGATCGAATCTCGGGCAAGTAACATACCGATGACAAAGGGAACAACGTATGTTGTTATGCGGTCTGACCGATAAAGATCTTTGTAGAATATGTGGGAGCCAATATGGGCATCCAGGTCCCGCTATTGGTTATTGACCAGAGAGGTGTCTCGGTCATGTCTACATAGTTCTAGAACCCGAAGGGTCCGCACGCTTAAAGTTACGATGACAGTTATATTATGAGTTTATATGTTTTGATGTACCGAAGGTTGTTCGGAGTCCCGGATGTGATCACGGACATGACGAGGAGTCTCGAAATGGTCGAGACATAAAGATTGATATATTGGACGACTATATTCGGACACCGGAAGTGTTCCGGAGAAGTTTCGGATTAAACCGGAGTGCCGGAGGGTTACCGGAACCCCCCGGGGAAGTATTGGGCCTTAGTGGGCCTTGAGGGGAGAGAGAGGGCAGCAGCCAGGAGGTGGCGCGCCCCCTCCCAGGAGGAGTCCTAGTTGGACTAGGAGAGGAGGGCGCAGCCCCCTTTCCCTCTCCCTCTCCCTCTCTTTCCTTCCCCCCTTCTTTTCCTAGTAGGACTAGGAAAGGGGAGTCCTACTCCTACTAGGAGGAGGACTCCCCCCCTCTCCTTGGCGCGCCTAGGGCAGCCGGCCTCCCCCTTGCTCCTTTATATACGGGGGCAGGGGGGCACCTCTATACACACTTGATATACGATATTTTAGCCGTGTGCGGTGCCCCCCTCCACCATATTACACCTCGATAATACTGTTGCGGAGCTTAGGCGAAGCCCTGCGTCGGTGGAACATCATCATCGTCACCACGCCGTCGTGCTGACGAAACTCTCCCTCAACACTGGGCTGGATCGGAGTTCGAGGGACGTCATCGAGCTGAACGTGTGTAGAACTCGGAGGTGCCGTACGTTCGGTGCTTGATTGGTCGGATCGTGAAGACGTACGACTACATCAACCGCGTTGTGATAACGCTTCTGCTGTCGGTCTACGAGGGTACGTGGACAACACTCTCCCCTCTCGTTGCTATGCATCACCATGATCTTGCGTGTGCGTAGGAATTTTTTTGAAATTACTACGTTCCCCAACAAACTTCTGGGGCGAAGGTATGCTTACGAGTCGGCGGGATCAGACTGACTGCTTCATAGCGTGGAGTTGGGATCCTCTGATTCTCCGCGTCATAGCCCGGCTGATACTTGGTAAGATCTGTGTCATTTCCAATCAAGGTAGCCACCGGGCGCACGCTCTTCACACAGGCAGCGAAGTCTTTTTGGTCAAAGGGGGTAGTGTCTTCCTTCAGGCTGGGGTATCCAAGAGCAATGTCAGCCGGGTCTAACTCCGGGAGAAAAGCCTTGGCCCGGCTCAGAGCAGCTATAGCTCCGGCTCTAGCAGAAGCCCGTCTCAGCTCTTGGAAGCGTTGAGGAAGAACGGCGAGCCGCCTGAGTACGTCTGCCAGGTGAGTCGGAACCTCATTGGACAGAGCCACAATGGCTAAAGCACGTTGTGACCCGGTGTAGAGTTGCTCCACCAAGGTGTAAACCGCCTTCAGCTTGGTCAGCACGTTCTGATTAAGATTGGAGCTTCTGGGACCTGCGTAATAACGTCAGGTGAGCTGATGGCAACGGTGGGACTTATGAGATACGAAGAATGTGAACTTGTTAAGGGCTTACAGAATAGCTTACCGAAGATTGCGGAGACCATCTGTGACACATGGTGTTTTAAGCCGGAGAGTTCGGCGGTTCTTTCAGTAAGAGCAGCCTCCGCTTGTTCGGCCCTGCTGAGCAATGCAGTCTTCTCATCGGCCCAAGTTTTTCTTTCTGTTTCAAATTTTTTCTTCAATTTTTCTTGTGCAGCAACACTGAACTCAAACTTGGCATTGGCCTTCCGGGTCTCAGTTTCCTGAGTCTTCAGGCGGTTCTTCAGCTCAGAGATTTCCGATTCAAATTTCTTGCAGGCAGCCTGTACAAATTCCGGGTTACAGTTTGAGTGGTTATCATGAAACATTAAAGTCCCAAGCACTTTGCAAGCAAAGACACTTGGCACTTGGGGGCTAATGTATGCTGAACGATTCTATTTATAAGTGCCGGTTCATGAAGGTAAGCCGGAAGTTAAGTCTACAACATATTCTATCATAAGTAATAGACTTGGGGGCTAGCATGGTAAGGATGACTATGGAGTAAGCAAGAGAGTTGTACCTCAGATTTTTGCTGTATCTGCTTCACCATGTCAATCTCCAGGTCCCGGCTGTTGTGCACTTGACCAATGTAACCAGAAACAATGTCTCCAATGCTCAAGTTAGCATAGTCAGTGATATCCAGTCTGGCCCTGCGGCGCTCCAGCAGTTCTTCTTTGGCAGAGCATCTGGCCAGCACAGTGGGTCTTCCCGGCTCAACATATTCGGTCCGGGTAATCACCACATCCGGGTCATCAGCCGATTGAGCTGAACTGGGGATCTCCGGGTTGTCAGAACTCTCCATGGCTTGTTGTTCAGTTGGAGCGGTGGTTTCTAGAGCTGGTGCAGACGGCGGCTCAGAAGCAGAGGCGGTGGGTTCAGTCAAGACCGGTTCTTCGACCGGGTGATTTTTCTTTGCCCTCTTGCTGAGCTTTGCTTGTGCGCTGAAAGTCAAAAGGTTAGTGCAAAAACATGAGTAAGATAAGCATAAAATAAGATGATCATCATTACCCGGGTGCAGTCTTGAAAGCCGGCAAGTTAGATTACATGGAGTCACCGGAGGAAGGTGAAGTGTCCTGATAGTTTGAATCAGAAGAATTGAGTGGTTGGCGAGTGATGCCCGCCAAAGGATGAAAAGGATATAAGTTGGAGATAACCTCGGTCCGGCGCTTCCTTGATGCTTCGGGTAAGCCGGAGGAGAGGTCTGCATCCTTGCTGGCCCGGGTTTGCCTCCGGCTCTCATGAATCTGTTGCTTCAAAAGAAATTGAGGATCTTGATAAGCTAAAGGATGGGAAAATCTTACTTTCCGGGTTACTCTTCGGACTTTCAGCCTTGGCAAGGGGTCCGAGTCGGAGGAAAGTATAGTTACCTCTTCAATCACCGGGTTACTCGCTCCGGTGTCCTCCTGCTGATAATCAATGTCAATAAGGTGGTTAAGAACAAACAAAAACAAGAGAAGAGCGTAAGAATGAAGGGTTACCTCTGACTCAGAGGAGTCATCCAGCTGAAGCAGCTCTGAGGCGCTAGGCTTACTCCCCTTCTTGCGGGGAGTGGCTCTCCTGGCTGCCTTTTTAGCCTTCCTGGCTTTTTTAGCAGCCTCATGGTCATACCTGACCTTCCCAAACTTATCATTAGCCTGGAAAATAGAACAAAGATTTCTTGAAGTTAAGACGAAAATTGTTAAAATGGAAAGTAAAGTGCTCAGATCAGTAGCTTACCGCCGGAGCCGGGTTAGCTTTGCGGAAGGGATTTAAGCCGGTCCTCCCGCAGTCTGCTAAGCTCTCATTCAGAAGGGACTTGGTCATGTCATCAATGACGTCTTCAGGTAAGTCGTTGGGGCTGTGCCGTAGAGGATCATCCTTCCGGCCCGTGTAATCACACATTAAGCCGGGGCGGCGGCTCAAGGGAATCACCCGCCAAGCAATCCAGAACCGGACCAGATCAACGCCGTTAAGGCCGTTTCCCAGAAGAGCTTTGATCTTGTTGATGGTAGGGATAAGGGGTTGACGCTCAGCTTGAGACAATTTGTCTGGCAGGGGGTGGTTTGACTCCAGACGCAGGGCGCGAAAGCCGGGCAGAGGGTTCTCATCAGCCGGAGAAGTATCCTGGTAGTAGAACCATGTTTGATTCCAGTCCTTTGGGTGGCTTGGCGGCTCAGCATAAGGAAAGAGGCAATCTCTTCGTCGTTGGATTGAAATTCCGCCAAGTTCCAAGCTAGGCCCGTTGGCACACTTGTTCTGGCGGTTCAGATAAAACAGCTCCCTAAAGAGTAGTAGGCTGGGCTATTCTCCGAGATATACCTCACAGAATACTTGAAAGTTACAAATATTCGACACGGAATTGGGTCCGATGTCTTGAGGTCGCAGATCGAAAAAGTTCAGAACATCTCTGAAGAATTTTGAGCCAGGAGGAGCAAAGCCCCGGCTCATGTGATCAGCAAAT
Source organism: Triticum aestivum (assembly GCF_018294505.1). NCBI lineage: Eukaryota > Viridiplantae > Streptophyta > Magnoliopsida > Poales > Poaceae > Triticum > Triticum aestivum. The sequence goes on from NC_057805.1 coordinate 47,250,705, forward strand.
ATAACAACCTCTCCGTCTCTTGGTTGAGGTCTTTCTTCGGACGGGTTAGGGGCACGATAGGACATGACCTCCTTCTTAGGCAGGTAACCCGTCTTCACGAAATCATCTAAGGTATCATCAGTAACGTTGGATCTCACCCAGTTGCACGTAATGGGTGCCTTGGGCGGCATTGTGAAAGACGAAAGCCTATGACAAAAGAAAATGTCCAGTTCAAATATAAGCCGGAGGAAGATTTCAGTTCAGTATTCAAGATGGCGGCTTACGAAGGGGCCTAATGATATATGGCTAAGTGTGTCGGGTTATCTAAGCCGCTGTGGATATCATAAGTAATTCAAGTTGTTTAAAACTCTATCATGAATAAGCCGGAAGTTTCACAGCGCATGGCCTCCTTTAAGCCGGCGATATGAGCCGCCATAGCTAACAGATGCAATTTTTGACTAAGTGTGGCACAAACAGGTTTCACAGATCGCAGTAATTATTTTGGATCAAACGGTCGTCTAGAAAGGAAAAAATTTCTAGACCTAAAAACTGGCACAGAGAAGTTCATAAGTTCCAATGAGGCCTTTTTGCAAGCAAGAGGGATCTGCTAGTACTGGAAATGGGTGCGAAACCACTACCGCAGGAGCTTTATCCTACTTTCCGGATCAAAAGAGGCTGCGGTGGAAGAACTGTGAAGAACTCGGGATGAACTACGAAGAACAAGGGAAGAACGATAGAACCCTAATGCAAACCTACTGTATGGAGTGGCGAGTACTTACTGGCGCTGATGAGATGCGGAGGTGGCCGCCGTTTCTCTGGACCAGTTCAGGGTGATGCAGCGGCCGAGGTCGAGGAAGACAAGGGGCGCGGCGGCGGCGGCTGGAGCTCGGGCTCTGGAGCGTCAGAGGAGGAAGACGATGGAAGGGGAGAGTGACGAAGGCTTATGGGCCGGGCCTATTTATAGGGGCGGCTGTTAAATGGGCGCGAGAAACAAGGAGGCCAAGACGCGATTATCTCGCCACAGAAACGCCTCGATTTTCGGGATGGTCATTAAAGATAAGATCCGTTGGGATATGACGGAATAAAAAATGAAGTTAATGGAAGATGACGTCACGGCGGGTTACCAAGAACCCAGAAGATGACGTCACGGCGGGTTATAACCTTTGCACAAGAAGAAGCCGGAAGATCTTCTTTCAAAGGGATTGAAGATTGACATGAACCGGTTCAAATCAATCTGGGGCCTAATGTTGAGGATATAACCATTAGAGTCACCCGCCCAGGAGGGGCCGGGTTACGTTATAATGATCATCACGTGAATCCCAGTACTAGGCCAGAAGATGGCGGATCAATAGTGGGCTTAAGACCCGGAGGTGGCTTAAGGCCCGTAGTGATAAAACGCCGTTATGGCAAGACTTGTAATGTAAGGCAAGAGGAGTTAAGAGTCCTAGCCGGATACTGTTATAAGCCGGCCGGGACTCTTAGAGCCGCGGGGCGTCAACCTCTCTATATAAAGGGACGACCCGGCGGCGATTCAGGACGAGAGAGAACAGATCGAGAGCCGGGCATAGCGATTAAGCTCCCTGGTCATCGAAACCCTAAGTAATACCACCTCAACTAGACGTAGGCTTTTACCTTCACCGTAAGGGGCCGTACCAGTATAACCCTCGTGTTCCTTGTCCCGTTTAACCCCTTTAACCTTCCTAGCTGCGATGGCTCCACAACTAAGTCCTTGCACGAGGACATCTGTCGTGACAATTCCACGACACAAACCATAATTCATACGGTGTCGTCTCAACGGATTTCGACGGAGCCCTATTTAAAGTGAATGCGGCAGTCTCTAAAGCATAGCCCCAAAATGAGAGCGGTAGATCGGTAAGAGACATCATAGATCGCACCATATCCAATAGAGTGCGATTACGACCTTCGGACACACCATTTCGCTAAGGTGTTCCAGGAGGCGTGAGTTGTGAAACTATTCCACATTTCCTTATGTGTGTGCCAAATTCGTGACTCAAATATTCCTCTCCACGATCTGATCGTAAGAATTTTATTTTTCTGTCACGTTGATTCTCAACCTCACTCTGAAATTCCTTGAACTTTTCAAAGGTCTCAGACTTGTGTTTCATTAGGTAGACATACCCATATCTACTCAAGTCATCAGTGAGAGTGATAACATAACGATAGCCACCGCGAGCCTCAACACTCATTGGACCGCACACATCAGTATGTATGATTTCTAATAAGTTGGTTGCTCGCTCCATTGTTCCGGAGAACGGAGTCTTGGTCATCTTACCCATGAGGCATGGTTCGCACGTGTCAAATGATTCGTAATCAAGAGACTCCAAAAGTCCATCAGCATGGAGCTTCTTTATGCGCTTGACACCAATGTGACCAAGGCGGCAGTGCCACAAGTATGTGGGACTATCGTTATCAACTTTACATCTTTTGGTATTCACACTATGAATATGTGTAACATCACGTTCGAGATTCATTAAGAATAAACCATTGACCAGCGGGGCATGACCATAAAACATATCTCTCATATAAATAGAACAACCATTATTCTCGGATTTAAATGAGTAGCCATCTTGCATTAAACGAGATCCAGATACAATGTTCATACTCAAAGCTGGCACTAAATAACAATTATTAAGGTTTAAAACTAATCCCGTAGGTAAATGTAGAGGTAGCGTGCCGACGGCGATCACATCGACCTTGGAACCATTCCCGACGCGCATCGTCACCTCGTCCTTCACCAGTCTCCGCTTATTCCGCAGCTCCTGTTTTGAGTTACAAATATGAGCAACCACACCGGTATCAAATACCCAGGAGCTACTACGAGTACTGGTAAGGTACACATCAATTATATGTATATCACATATACCTTTGGTATTGCCGGCCTTCTTGTCCGCTAAGTATTTGGGGCAGTTCCGCTTCCAGTGACCACTTCCCTTGCAATAAAAGCACTAAGTCTCAGGCTTGGGTCTATTCTTTGGCTTCTTCCCGGCAACTGACTTACCGGGCGCGGCAACTCCCTTGCCGTCCTTCTTGAAGTTCTTCTTACCCTTGCCTTTCTTGAACTTAGTGGTTTTATTCACCATCAACACTTGATGTTCCTTTTTGATCTCCACCTCCGCTGATTTCAGCATTGAATATACCTCAGGAATGGTCTTTTCCATCCCCTGCATATTGAAGTTCATCACAAAGCTCTTGAAGCTCGGTGGAAGCGACTGAAGGATTCTGTCAATGACCGCGTCATCCGGGAGATTAACTCCCAGCTGGGACAAGCGGTTGTGTAACCCAGACATTTTGAGTATGTGCTCACTGACAAAACTATTTTCCTCCATCTTACAACTGAAGAACTTGTCGGAGACTTCATATCTCTGGACCCGGGCATGAGCTTGGAAAACCATTTTCAGCTCTTCGAACATCTCATATGCTCCGTGTTGCTCAAAACGCTTTTGGAGCCCCGGTTCTAAGATGTAAAGCATGCCGCACTGAACGAGGGAGTAATCATCAGCACGCTGCTGCCAAGCGTTCATAACTTCTTGGTTCTCTGGGATTGGTGCTTCACCTAGCGGTGCTTCTAGGACATAATCTTTCTTGGCAGCTATGAGGATGATCCTCAGGTTCCGGACCCAGTCCGTATAGTTGCTGCCATCATCTTTCAGCTTGGTTTTCTCTAGGAACGCGTTGAAGTTGAGGGCAACGTGGGCCATTTGATCTACAAGACATATTGTAAAGATTTTAGACTAAGTTCATGATAATTAAGTTCATCTAATCAAATTATTCAATGAACTCCCACTCAGATAGACATCCCTCTAGTCATCTAAGTGAAACATGATCCGAGTCAACTAGGCCATGTCCGATCATCACGTGAGACGGACTAGTCAACATCGGTGAACATCTTCATGTTGATCGTATCTTCTATACGACTCATGCTCGACCTTTCGGTCTTCCGTGTTCCGAGGCCATGTTTGTACATGCTAGGCTCGTCAAGTCAACCTAAGTGTATTGCGTGTGTAAATCTGGCTTACACCCGTTGTATTCGAACGTTAGAATCTATCACACCTGATCATCACGTGGTACTTCGAAACAATGAACCTTCGCAACGGTGCACAGTTAGGGGGAACACTTTGTTGAAATTATTGCGAGGGATCATCTTATTTAAGCTACCGTCGTTCTAAGCAAATAAGATGTAAAACATGATAAACATCACATGCAATCAAATAGTGACATGATATGGCCAATATCATTTTGCTCCTTTGATCTCCATCTTCGGGGCGCCATGATCATCTTCGTCACCGGCATGACACTATGATCTCCATCATCATGATCTCCATCATCGTGTCTTCATGAAGTTGTCATGCCAACGATTACTTCTACTTCTATGGCTAACGTGTTTAGCACATGGCGTTATTCAATGACTCGCAGGTCATACAAAAAATAAAGACAACTCCTATGGCTCATGTCGGTTGTCATACTCATCGACATGCAAGTCGTGATTCCTATTACAAGAACATGATCAATCTCATACATCACATATATCTCATTCATCACATCCTTTTGGCCATATCACATCACAAGGCATATGCTGCAAAAACAAGTTAGACGTCCTCTAATTGTTATTGCATGTTTTACGTGGCTTCTATAGGCTTCTAGCAAGAACGTTTCTTACCTACGTAAAACCACAAAGTGATATGCCAATTTCTATTTACCCTTCATAAGGACCCTTTTTATCGAATCCGTTCCGACTAAAGTGGGAGAGACAGACACCCGCTAGCCACCTTATGCAACTAGTGCATGTCAGTCGGTGGAACCTGTCTCACGTAAGCGTACGTGTAAGGTCGGTCCGGGCCGCTTCATCCCACAATGCCGCCGAAACAAGATAAGACCAGTAGTGGCAAGAAAATTGACAACATCTACGCCCACAACAAGTTTGTGTTCTACTCGTGCATAGAAACTACGCATAGGCCTGGCTCATGATGCCACTGATGGGGATCGTAGGAGAAATCAAAAAATTTCTACGCATCACCAAGATAAATCTATGGAGTCATCTAGCAACGAGAGAGAGGAGTGCATCTACATACCCTTGTAGATCGCGAGCGGAAGCGTTCAAGTGAACGGGGTTGATGGAGTCGTACTCGTCGTGATCCAAATCACCGATGACCGAGCGCCGAACGGATGGCACCTCCGCGTTCAACACACGTACGGTTGGGGAAGACGTCTCCTCCTTCTTGATCCAGCAAGGGGGAAGGAGAGGTTGATGGAGATCCAGCAGCACGACGGCGTGGTGGTGGAAGTAGCGGGGATCTCGGCAGGGCTTCGCCAAGCTCAGCGAGAGGGAGAGGGAGGTGCCAGGGGCTGTGGTGCGGATACCCTCCCTCCCCCCTTTATATAGGCCCCCTGGGGGGCGTTGGCCCTGGGAGATCCCATCTCCAAGGGGGGGCGGCGGCCAAGGGGGTGGCTTGCCCCCAAGCCATGTGGGGTGCCCCCCACTCCTAGGGTTTCCAACCCTAGGCGCAGGGAGGCCCAAAGGGGGCGCACCAGCCCACCAGGGGCTGGTTCCCTTCCCCACTTCAGCCCATGGGGCCCTCCGGGATAGGTGGCCCCACCCGGTGGACCCCCGGGACCCTTCTGGTGGTCCCGGTACAATATCGGTGACCCCCGAAACTTTCCCGGTGGCCGAAACTGGACTTCCTATATATAATTATTCACCTCCGGACCATTCCGGAACTCCTCGTGACGTCCGGGATCTCATCCGGGACTCCGAACAACTTTCGGATTTCCGCATACTAATATCTCTACAACCCTAGCGTCACCGAACCTTAAGTGTGTAGACCCTACGGGTTCGGGAGACATGCAGACATGACCGAGACGACTCTCCGGTCAATAACCAACAGCGGGATCTGGATACCCATGTTGGCTCCCACATGTTCCAAGATGATCTCATCGGATGAACCACGATGTCGAGGATTCAATCAATCCCGTATACAATTCCCTTTGTCAATCGGTACGTTACTTGCCCGAGATTCGATCGTCGGTATTCCAATACCTTGTTCAATCTCGTTACCGGCAAGTCACTTTACTTGTACCGTAATGCATGATCCCGTGACCAAATACTTGGTCACATTGAGCTCATTATGATGATGCATTACCGAGTGGGCCCAGAGATACCTCTCCGTCATACGGAGTGACAAATCCCAGTCTCGATTCGTGCCAACCCAACAGACACTTTCGGAGATACCCGTAGTGCACCTTTATAGTCACCCAGTTACGTTGTGACGTTTGGCACACCCAAAGCACTCCTACGGTATCCGGGAGTTGCACAATCTCATGGTCTAAGGAAATGATACTTGACATTTGAAAAAGCTCTAGCAAACGAACTACACGATCTTTTGTGCTATGCTTAGGATTGGGTCTTGTCCATCACATCATTCTCCTAATGATGTGATCCCGTTATCAATGGCATCCAATGTCCATAGTCAGGAAACTATGACTATCTGTTGATCAACGAGCTAGTCAACTAGAGGCTCACTAGGGACATATTGTGGTTTATGTATTCACACATGTATTACGATTTCCGGATAACACAATTATAGCATGAACAATAGACAATTATCATGAATAAGGAAATATAATAATAACCATTTTATTATTGCCTCTAGGGCATATTTCTAACAAATGGCTGGGTGAAGCATTGGTGGCCATGAAACTCGAACTTGGTGGCAAGAGGTTCGGCCGCGAGAATAGAGGCCAAGATAAGTGGAGACACAACTGGAATGGGTTAGGATGCAGACGATGTCTCCCACCAAAAAAAGAAAGAAGAAACATCCAGATTGGAAGCGAACGAAATTTGCCCACTAGGAAAGGGATGGGTTTTGATCTCCCAAAACATTTTAGGGGTGTGGGGGGTAAAAGAGCCTAGGGGATGGACTATAGACTCTGCCTGCCAAAAGCGACAATGGGGATGAGATGGAGATGCTCTAACTATTAGTCCATATCAGCTACTTTTATGAGTGTCCCGTTGCCATTTTGGCTATGTAGAGGAAAGTGAAGTCTTTTTCTAGGAAAACATAAGAAAAAGATAAATGTCCATGTTGCTTATACGAAGGAATGGAAAACCAACAAATTTCTTGTGGGAGCTTTGGTTGTTTCCTCTGCAAAGGTTTTCATAAAACACCAAGTATCATAGAGTATATGTGCACACGCACAGTACATTTACATTACGTTCACCAGAAAATTGGAGACGTGAAGTGAAATGTGTCTTGGCAACAATAGATACATTTATGAATAATGATAGTGTATATTGATAGGAGTGTGCTCCCATATTACAGAATATCTCATTTCCTCTCCTAACCCTATGTGATTATGGCAAACAAAATCTTCCAGACCACTGGTGAGTCCGTGGATTCGCCTCCCCTCTTCTTGTCGCTTCGGCAGCCTGTGGCGGGAGGAAAATTTCGGTGCCTCCGCTCCGGTTAGTAGTTTAGGTAGGTTTTTTTTAGTCCTCATAGGTCCGATGCTCGGACGGATGGAGGCGCTTCCTCTTCGAATTTGTCTTTAGGGCTTCGATCCTCCTTGAGTTCATCCATTTGGACGTAATCGATAGATCTCGTGCGTAGATTCCTGTTGTCTCCTTGTGACAGTGAGGTTAAGGTTCCTCATCGTGTTGCGAGATTTCATGTCATATGCTTCAGATCTATGCAAGGATTCAACGACGACGATTGCGGTTATAGGACGCTGGTACTTAGGGGCATGTGCACGAAGACTTGTAGCTGCCATTGACAAGGTCAAGACGGTTCCAGTAGGGGAGCAGCGACAACGTCGCGTCGGTCGCTCGTTCTGGCGGTACTAGTACTTGTCGTTCGATGGCGCGGAATCTCGATGTAATTTAAAATGTTTGAGATACTTTGTACTTCCAATGAGCTTTTATAATAGATTTGATCCTTTCCGTAAAAAAGAGTAATGATAGTGTATGAAGCCCTAATTTATAGTACTAGTTTATGGAATATTATTGACTGAAGATATACTTCATGAATTTGGCACTACAAACCGATTTTAAGGATCGACTATACCTAACATATTCCCCATTTAATTTCTTGATGAAAATTAAAACAGGCAAAACACCCAGCTCCTTTCTACTCTTCACCGTAAGAACTAGTACTGTCTGCGTGCCTTTTGGGGCCATTTTGTCTTTACTAGTGTTTTCTCCAATGGTAATTCTTCCTGAGATTTTTCAACGGTAATGTTTCCTGAGACTTTTTTTTTGTTCTTTGTTGTTTCGTCTATATTTGAGTGGTTTAGAGGGTGTCGTCTCTTGCTTGTATGAGGTCAATTTTTTTTATAACTTTGGGTTATCATTTATTTATTTGAGGTTCACTTGTCTTACCTTACAGGGAAGGCTGCATGGCTACACCAGGATTAAACTGGTTTTGGGTTTTAATCAGGGAGCTTATTTTTAATTTGGGCCTTACACCACCTAAATTTGTTAAACGTGGCCCTAGATTTTTGAGTTTTTATTGGGTTTAAAATTTTAAACATAGTGGTCAAAATGTCACAAGATCCAGAACTTCTCTGCCTCTAGCCACACTCGCCGGACACCGACACCACATTGTGTTTGTGTGTGGTGTCAGCTAGGACTTGCACCTTCGCTCATTCTCCGTTGCCTCCTAGGACTCAGACCCAAGACAAACGGAAAGCCTCGTTCTCAAATTTCATATTAAAGAGTTTTGATTTTTAGCCTAATAAATTAGTTTGATTCAAACTAAATAAAATCAATGAACCCATGGGAAGATTGGTTGAGCAACCTTTTTGCATGTCTAGACCAAGCCAGGACCCTAGTTATGGTCATGTACTTAACGGTAAAAAAAGATGGCATTCTTAAAGTACCATCGTAGTACCTTGATGTCTGTCTGAATCACATACTCTACCTGGCTTGCACGGCTCTCAGACAGACGGACGGAAAGAGCTTGAAGCACTGTTTTACCTCTTTTTTTTCGAAAACACTGCTTTACCTTTTAACCAAGAACGGCAATGAGCGCTGCTTTATCGTCGAGCCGAAAACGGAAATGCGTACTCGTGAGGCGACCCAAGGCAGCTGTTGGAATTTTGTCCGGAGAAATTATTGTGGCCCCACATGTCAAAGCTGGCTCCGCGGCTTTCGTGACTCTTCCTTCCCCGAAACCCTCGCCGCCGTCACCTCCCCGCTCGCTTCCGGCGGGATCCGGCGGCTCTTGCCGGCGCATGGA
>NC_057805.1:47260307-47340762 GCF_018294505.1 Triticum aestivum
CCCCTAATACGCCCTCGCGCCGCCTCCCCGCGAGTGCCTCCGCCTTCGGCCTCCCTTCTCTCCTCCTCCCTGCCGCCACCGGCGGGCGCCCCCGGCTCTGGCCCAGGTGGTGTCGGTAGCGGCGGCATCTCCTCTTCCCACACGCGCGTCCTCCCTTCCCAGGGCGGGGGGGCGGCGGCGGTGTCGCTCGGCTAGGCGGCGGTCCGGCGACCCAGCGGGGTGGCCGGTGGCGGACATTGTGGCGGCGTTGCTCCTTGGCGGCGGGGTGGCTTGGTGGCACGAGGTGGCCGGCGGCACGCCCCCGACTCAGATCTGGGCCCTGTGGGTCCCATCTAGGTCTTAGCGGGTCGGCCTCCAGCGTGGCTTCGTTGTCTTCTGCATGGTGAGGAGGAGGAGCAGCTCGGATCGGGGGAGCAGTGCGAAGGCGGGAGTTTTACGAGCCTATGAGGGCCCGACCGGGCCTATGGGCCTACGAGCCTGGTATGCTCCTGCTACTGCGTCCGGTCGGCTACCGTCGTTGTCGGTGGAGGTTGAGCCCTCCCACGTGCCGACGGTGTTCCTGCCTCTAGTCCCGGCTCCTCTTCGCCGATGTGCAGACCTCACTTCGTGGTGTCGTGGTGAGACGACGCGAGAAGTTTCAAGACCGTGTTGGCGCGGGGTGGTGGTCGGTTTGGTGGCGGGCTCTGAAGTGCCCGAGGTGAAGGTTGGGATCAGGAGAAATCCCTGTCGGTGTGGCCGACACCGACGCGATGGCGCCTGAAGGTTCCGCCGGACCTTCCTGGAGGGCATCGGGGGCTACCCTCCTTCTCTCCTTGTCGCGTACAGGAGGAAACCCTTGGCAGCAGCGTCGTCACCGCCGCGTCCCTTCTTGGAGGTGTTGATTGGTACCGGAGCTTCGGAGTTTAGGAGCTTGGTGGGAGATCTACGGTGGGCGCAGTGGTCGCGAGGCTTCTTCTGTTTTTTTTATCCGCCATTGTCGGCATTTGTTCCTTTTGTTTTTTCTCCTTCATTTCTTTTGGGCGTGTATGTGCTGCTTCCGTCCTAGTACCTATCCTTGATTGTATCGATTGGTTGCTTTGTAATATAAAGCAGGGGACCTTTTTCGGAAAACATGTCAAAGTTGTAGTGTCCACCCCCGGTCTAAAATGTGGACCCACTCGGTCTTTTTCTTGACGAGATGGACCCCACTTCGTGTGTGGCGGGGAAATTTATGTTTTTCTTTTGTTGTTCAGGGTAAGTGGAGAAATCTAGCGGTCGATTTGAGGCCTGACTACTGGAGGCCCATTTTGCCGCACCTTTTGCCGGGACGGCCCGTTTGAACTTCAGGTGCATGCATGCAGGTCACGTCCTGGGGTACGTGCACCCATGCAGCTCTCTTGTACTGTCGGAAGTAAAGCCTACACAGGCAGCAACTATAACAGAGCAACATAAACAAAACCCATTCGAAAGAAACTCTGTAGCACGCTTGGAATTGCGCACTCGAGATCTCTCTCTACTTACTAAAAGAAAAAAAATGTAAACAACAACTTTCATTTAGTGCAAAATCCATGACCTAATTAGAACTCCCCTCAACCAGTTAAGCTACAAGAATCAATATACTAAAGAAAATCAAAGGAGTTGGACTGCACTGCAGTACAAAATCAGGAATTAGCACTACGGGAACTAGGAAAGGATAAATCACCAGCGCGTGTAGCTAGCACAGAGCCTGGCCTGAGCGCACTCGCAGCCACCACACCCAGTATCTAGACATCAGCCAGCCCCACGCCTGCATACCACCACCATCACACGCGCCGGCCGGCGTTGCCTGAGCTGAGCACAACGACCTCTGGCCGGCCGCGCGCCACCCCACGCCCCACACCACCGACGAGCTTCAATCAGGCGCAGATCGCGCATGCCCAGGCCCTCGCCACCGACGAGCTTCAATCAGGCGCAGATCGCGCAGGCCCTGGCCGGCAAGGACTCGGAGGTCGCCAAGCTCCGGAGCCGCAAGATGGGGAAGGGTGTTCCAGATGCGGAGAAGGCCGAGCTCAACTCTGTCAAAGACCACCACGCCGCCGCGGTCGCCGACATGCCCAGGTGAGATCCAGACGTCATCATGTGTGGAAACATATTAGTACTTTTTTTGCGGGGAAGAAGGGATGCCATTAATTGATCAGACTTAGAATCATTTTGAATTACATCACTCACTTCCAAAGGAAAATTCCCCAGCCAACAAGCAGTTCTTTGTTGGCCACTAGCTACCTACAGTCGCCATGCCAGGCCTCGCACAATTTTGCGATCGGCTAATCTTGACCAAGGTCTAAATTTTCGAAATGGCAAAAATTCCACTCACCCTCAAAAGGTCGAAAATTCCGAAACTTTGAAATTTGTTTCGGACAACTCAACTACATCTTTTTCTAATTTGAATAATTTTAAAATTTGAACAGCTAGATAAAAAGAAATGTAGCACATATTGAACCCAACAGTACATATCAAACTTGACGGTTAGTCCGTTTTGGTCAACAAGCAGCTGACCGAGGTTCCAATCTTGGCTATGTCATATTTTTTCCAAAAAATATATTTATTGGGTGTAAATCTAATCAAAATGTTTGTGCCATATGATTTGAACCTGGACCTACATATCGGAACGAAACTTTCCTACTGCGGCTGTACTGATACCCATGTTAATTGTAACTGATCCATGTTCTTTGTTCGATAGAAATTCAAACCAACCTATTTTTTTAGCGAAAGGCAAAAAAATTGCCCACCCTTGAAATTGTCAAATTTTCAGGAAATTTCGCCCATGGTAGCTTCTGTCCAGGATCCTGAGGCCGTTTTCCTCTGCTTGAGTAGCAAATGGTTTGTTTTGCCTTGCGTACATCCTGTTCACGAGTATTAATAGACGATGCCACCGCCTCCCGATCTGATCTTCATTTCTGTATCCAATAAATTCAAAAAAAGTTATGATTTGGCCTCGTCGTGTCTGTATCCAATAGGGAGTTAAGGAGTGTAACTATAACCTATTTGTCACAAAGTTCAATACTCTCTAGAGGAGGTAAATCAATGGATACGGGTACGCCAGCTGGTTGAAACAGCCCCTACACTTCTATGGGTTGTTCCAGCCTCTGCTAGTGGGTGGTTTTTCATTTCTATAACAGTGCTTGGTTAAAAAAAAGCTTATGACTCAAGCCTCCTCAGTTTTTTTTCCACTCAACTTGGGGAGAGCCGCTTAGCGCAATGCAAGTGCATCATATTTCCAAGTCACTTGTGTTCGATTCACTGCACCTACCTAACAACGAAAGTTAAGGGAGGGAACTTCTCACAGACCTGATGTGCTCGCGTCACGTGATCACCCATGGTCACCAACCCCCACCCTAAGGAAGCCAAACCCTTGTTTCTTTAGTGGATGTCGGACGTCGCAAAAAAAGTGTATAATGATGTGGGAGTAAATAAATTCAAAACATCTCTGAACAATTTGACAAACGTACTAGTGGAGCCAATCTAGAATGGACAAATCTGTTGCTTCATCAAACTAAGTCTGACCCAAACTCAACTTTATTTTTTGTATTTTATATCATTCCTACGCGACTTGTTCCAATAAATTTTCACGCATGTTACTGTTGTCTAAAAAATAAAAATGCATTCAAGAATTTTAACCTTAGTGAAATATGGTGTTTTCTAATTTTTATCGGTGTTTAATTATTTTAAGGTTTCTCAAGTTTGGACGACTGAGCACCATGAAGTTGGTCTTGGTGGCTATTACCTCGTTGTTGCTTGCCAGTGAGGCGCAGCCCACAGTTCTGAAGCTGGAGCGCCGCAACGCACTGCCAGGAGGAGGAGTTGTTGAGCTCCCTGTGAACGGTACTGGAAAGTACAGTACATGTTCCACGGGTAAGTTTTCATACTCCTTTTTGGTTTAAAAAATTCAGGACGTTCATAAGACTAGGAACCTTGCAACAGAACTACCTAGTACCTAGTTTCCCTTTCCCGAAAGGCTGAAAGGTTTAGCAAGCGAACGATGATGTGCAACTATTCTAACAAAATTCTGAAAAACTCCCAAAAAAAAAGAACGCTATTTAGGGCAGAATCCTTATGTTTGCACCGCATCAAGAAACAAAAGTATTGGAGACATGTGCCTTTCTTTTGGAATTAGATATTTGAATCTGGAAACAGTAGAAGAACTAGCCAAAGAAATAAATTTTAGCCCCATATGCCCAAACTGAAAGTTGAAGAACACGATTGCTCATTTTAGAACCACGACATCACAAAATTAAATTGGAGTTAAACATATTTCTGGTTTACTACATCTAATATCTCATCCCTCAAAACATACAATGTGCTGAGCTAGTCATATGTTCGTAACCATATCTCATTGACCTCAATCAGTCATGGTAGGTCTTTTTTTGGGGGGATAGCAACAAAACACGCACCCACCCCACTGGGATTGGGCCGGCTCGTTAGTCTGTTTCTGCATTTTTCAGTCAGTCTTATTTTTATTCCTTTTTCAATTTTTCTTTCCCTTTCATTTCTATTTTATTTTTACAATTCGAAAACTTTAATAAAGTCACGAAAAAAATCAATTCATAATTATTTTTGAAACCGCAACCTATTTTCAAATTTGTGATTTTTTTCGAATTTGATGAGCATTTTTTCAAAACACGATTTTTTTAACATTTGTGAACATTTGTTGAGTCGAATGCACAAATATTTTTCTCATTCATGCGCATTTTATCAAATTTGTGAGCTTTTTTTTTAATTCCTGACCATTATGTTTTAAAAAATCATGAACATTTTTTAAAATTCTGAACTTTTTTGAATTCAAGAACATTGTTCTGAAATCGTCGATTTTTTTTCAGTTCGTGAATATTTTTTGAATTCGTGAGCATTTATTGGATTCACAACATTTATTTTTCACCGCGGGCGGCATGGTTAGCAACAAACACGCACCCACCTCACGGGGATTGGGCTAGCCCGTTAGTCTGTTTCTGCACTCAGCCAGCTCTTGAGGTTGGGGAGAGATGCGGGAAAGGGGGCAGCACCATAGGAACCGTCGAGGTATAATAATCTAACAAAAAGATTAAATGGACCAAAAATATTTCGTTGGATGGATAGGCTGGGGTGCAAATGCTGTGTATCGCCCCCTCGTCCATTAGTCGTGCTACGGGCTCTCGCAAGCCAGCCGGTTTTGGAAACTTCCAGGCCGGTTTTTCTTTCTTCCTTTTTCGATTGTTTTCTTTACAGGTTTTCTCGGTTTTATTTTCTGTTTATTTATTTTTCGGTTTTCTGCCTCTGTCGGGATTTCTAAAATTGTTCACTTTTTCGTAAGTAGTTTATTTTTTAAGTCGCGTACATTTTGAATTTTGCAAAAAAAATTCAAATTCATGATCAATTTTTGAATTCATCGTCAGTTTTTGAATACATGAACATTTTCTGAATTCTCTGAAAATAATAATTCTCCATGAGCATTTTCTAAATTCATAAATATTTTTTGAATTTGTGAATTTTTTTAATCTCTTGAATATTTTTAGAATTCGCTAACAATTTTTGAATCTTCATGAACCTCTTTTGAATTTGTGAACACCTTTTGATTTCATGAACTTTTTTAATTTCCGAGAACATTTTATAGAATCAGAAACCGACTAGATTTGAAAAACAAACCGTTGTGAAAAATCAGGAAAAAAACATAGCCTGTTTCTCTGAGCAATGACGAGGGAGAAAAATGGCCCACCGACGGAGCGACGTGGTGGCTGGATGCGAGGCGAAGGTGGATGGAGTGAAGTCTATTTTAAACCCTGAAGATGTAGAGGGCGGCATGAATGAACCCCGACATTTAAATCCCTGAAGTCCATACCCTGATCTCATCTATCCCGGTCGTTTTTAACCTTTGGGCTGTATCCAAACAGGGGGATTCTTATGTGGCTCGCGAAAGCCCGGGATCAGGGTGAGTCGTTCCCTATGCCATCTCCCAGTGAGGAGTGCACCCCCGCCCATGCGCAAATCCTCCGGCCAACAAACATGTTCTCCACTTGCACGTACCCATGTCATGTGTGATGAATGCATGTGGTTTACAGGACTTGTGTGTGCAGAGGAGGTCGAAGAAGTGCCAACGTCGTGTAGCATCTGCTGCGGCCCGCGTGCTTGGCATCGCCGCCGGCGCCACGCCTTGGGTCGCCACTGGCACGCTAGCAGGAGCCACACCCACTAGCACGCGAGTCGGAGAGGGCCCTGGGCCTGGAGCGACGAGCGTGTGGCGGCTGCGTGATGAAGCAGCCGTGTACACCGGGATCAACAGGGCAGCAAGCAGTGGCGTTTTGGCATACTCATCTCGCCGGGCACACCGCCGAGAAGAGCCGCCGCGGGCACCTCGTCGCGCACGCCACCGCGGGAGCTATCATCGTAGGAGAAGCGCACACCCCGCGACCGCCGTCCACGGGAGAAGGCCCACGTTGTCCGTGCACGCTCCGAGGCACGTGGTCGCCAATGAATAATGATGGAACATGCGTTGCTAGAGGGTCTCCTGATGTGCACGATCGCGTCGGCCAATAGCACGCAGCCGGCGACGCCATACCAGGGGGCTCCATCATTTACCAGAGCCACTCCATCGGCTACTCCTACGAGCATGTCGACACCCGCGGCTCCGCCCCCGCCTTCGGCTTCTCAAACTTCAGCGGCAAGCGATGCACGGGGCTTGATGCTGTGGTGGTTGAGGCGTTATCATCATGCAGTATGCGGAGGCCAAGCTGTTGCATGTGGGGAAGAAGAGAACACCCCGCTGAGTGCTGACGTGGCCGTTATTTATTTAGTCAAAGTCAGCAATCCCAGTCTCCGAATGCCACATCATCAAATCCACTCCTAAAAACGTGTGAAGGTTAAAAACGATCGGGATAGATGAGATCAGGGTATAGACTTCAGGGATTTGAACGTCGGGGTTCATTTGCGCCGCCCTCTACATCCTCAGGGTTTAAAATAGACTTCACTCAAGATGGATGTGGTCTGGTTAAGCTTTTTTTTTTCTTGAGAGAACTGGGCTTGTGAAGTCGCTGGAGCGGGGCGGAACGAGGCTGCGAGCCTAGTAGTTATGGGCTAACCCTAAAACAAAAGGTAGTTATGGGCTAGGTTGGGGGCGCGCCGGTGCGAACCAGGACTGACATAGGCCTTATACCGACCTGGGTGCGGAATTTCTTTTTCCTCACCCTGGTGTGCGATAATAATATCATAATAGTATATCTATACTATTGCCTCAAAAAAATGTCTGTACTAAATTATTATTATTATTTTGAGTTGAAATTAGTACTATTATTAGGAAAACGCTTGTTCTAAACCGACTGATTTTACGCTGCCGTAAACCGCCTCGCGAGCCATTGGATCGACTCGAGATCGTACGGTTCCAAGTCGTCGCGCGTGAGCAAGCGGGCCCAAGCCGTTCCCACGTAAACCTCTCTCTCGGCTCACCACGTGTCCCGCCCACCGCTCCCACCTTATCTTCTCCCTCCAACCTTATCTTCTCCGCCCATCGCTTCCTTTTTCCACCCTTTTCTCGTTCAACGGCAGAGGAGACACAGCACCGCAGGGGAGTAGCCTGATTCATCCTCACGTCGCCAGGGCTGGAGTAGAGCGTGAGCGAGGTTGTCGAAGCTCTGCCGTGGCTGTGTTGAAGCGCCGCCAGAGCTGCATCGCGGCTTCTGCCGTCATCGCCGTGTGTGGCGTCGTAGCGCCCGCCATGGCCGCCGTAATGGAGGGAGGTTGTTGAAGCTCCGCCGCGGTTGCATTGAAGCGCCACCGAAGCTGCATCGCAGCTCCCGCCGCCGCCGGCTGCGTTGCAATGGAGCGCGCCCGACTGCAATGGAGCTCCGCCGCGGCTACAGTGGAGTGCGGCCGGGGCTGCAATGGAGCTTGGTCGGAACGCCACGCGCCGGTGGCTGCAATGGAGCGCGACCGAGGCAGCAATGGAGCTTCGTCGGCCGGTGGCTGCAATGGAGCTCCGCCGCGGCTGCAATGGAGCTTCGCCGGGACGTCGACGGTGCTGCATCGGAGATTTATTTTGAGCGGCAGTGCTGCCATGGAGCTGCAGTGGAGCTTGCCCGTGGGTCGTCGGTGTTGCGTTGAAGTGCAGCTTTTCGTCACCAGCCAACGGTGCTGCGATGTAGGCTATGTCGCCGGCCGTCGGTGCTGCATTGAAGGTCTCGTCGCCGGCCGCTGTTGCTGTAATGAAGCTTTCGGCGCCGGCCACCGGTGTTGCGATGCAGCCCTCGTCGCCGGCCGCTAGTGCTCCATTGAAGCCCTCGTCGCCGCGCGGTGCTGTCATGGAGCTTCAATGTAGTTTCGCCGGATGCCCATCAGTGTTGTATTGGACCTTTGACGTGCTATGCGGTGCTGCCGTGGAGCTTCAATGGAACTTCGCCGGATTTCCTCGGTGTTGCCATGGAGCTTTGCCGCGCTCCGTGCTGCCATGGAGCAGCGGCGGCGGCTCCTGATGATGCGACGCAGCTGTCAGTGCCGACTCTCGGAGCTACGATGCAGCACTTGCTGTTGTATTGGAGCGCTCGCCGGTGATGCCGGCGCTGCGAGACCGCCGAAGTAGTTGCCATGGTGGGTTATGCATCAACGCTGCGCTGCGTGGATTGATGGGTGTGGAGGATGTAAGACAGAGGAGAAAGACGATGGGGGCTGCGATTGCTGAGGGAAGTGTGCAGGTGCTCCAACTGTCACAGATCGGACGGACGTATTGACTTGCATCGAACGGTTACTAAGGCGGTTTACAAATCTAGTCCATCATCCGACTTACGCGTAGCAGTGGCCTTATTATTATTGACTGAAGGAACTTAGGGTCCCAACTTCATTTGCAATGAAATTGGCAATATATCAGCATGTACTTAAATTAATTAACTCTGCAACTTATGTTTGGATTTGCAGGCCATATTTGACTCGCGTGATGCTTGGGAACCCACCACAGAGCTTTGACGTTCTCATCGACACGGGAAGTAGCCTACCGTGGATTGGTTGTGACACAGCGCGACTTCCTGTATGCCATTCTCTCCCACGCAGAACATTTTTTTCTGGAGAAATATTCTTTTCTATCCAATCAATCAAATCACTAACAATTTTTCATTTGTTTTACAGACACGAGTTTTTTACCCTTCACCGTCAACATCGGTACTCGGTTGCTCAGATCAGCGGTGCCAGAGTCTGGAGAATGCGAGGAATGCACAGTGCAACACCTCCAATAATAGGTGCGCTTATGATCTCGGGTATGGCAATGGGGATGGTGCCACAGCTTCGAGCGCCGTCGGCTATTATATATCTGATTTAGTGCACCTGAACGGCCCTTCTACTCCTGCACGCATTGTCTTCGGGTATGCTTTCTTATCCTCAATGTCATTATTTATTGGGATGGGTATATTTTCCGTCCCTCAACTTTCTCGAGAGTATAGAAATAGTTCTTCAATTGAAAAGGGAGAACTCTTTATTTAGACCATCGGGTTTGATCGTGCGGCGCTGGATTCTCTCACGTGCCCGCCTGGATACTCTCGCTGGCAACACGGGTTTGTTCCAATCGCGTGGTGTCTCGCGGATAGCGAAGTAGAGGACTCAGATCCGGGCGCTACCCAGGCAGCAGCTGACGCGAGAGGCGACGCGACGGCATCCGGAGCGGCGAAGCGACGGCGACGGGAAGTGGAGGCGCGCACGGCGACAACTGACAGCATCGACGACGACGCTCCGCCGCACAGGTATTCCACACCCGCCCCCAAATCGAACCGAAATGATAGGTCTCAGTACAGGATAAAGGCTCCCAACGCCCCCCTCCAAATTCACAGTGGTACGCATGTGGGAGATCGAGGACCGGCGCTCTAGGGGCGGAGGGGACTTGACAGCGAGATAATTGTGGGGCGGAGGGGCTCGTTGGGAGCCTTTAGGTCAGGGACGATAAGGTCAGGGGGTGGTTGCTGGATAGATCGTGTGTGTGACGAATTTGCTTTGTTTTACATTAGCGAATCCACAGCCAACGCAGCAAATCTACTGTGAGAGGTGATTTGATCTGCTGTTTCACAACAACAGGAATGTTCTTCAGAGTTCAGACTGAGAGTGCTGCTTCATTTGTAGCACAGAATCTAGTGTTCTTTATTTAATTTTCAGAGCACTAATTGTAAGCAGCAGCAGGAATGTTTGTTGTCCACACTGGGATGTACCTTTTTGTTCTCTTTTTTCTAGTAGTGGGCTTGATTCTACGCAACTGGGAGTGGTGCTTCATATGTAGCATAGACTCTAGTTGTTTTGTGTTCATTTCAGAGCAGCGATTTGCAGTTTGCACACAACAGCAGGAATGTTTTGTTGTCTAGACTGGGATGTGCTTTTTGTTTTCTGTTTTCTAGTCATGGACTTGATTCTACGCAAGTGAGAGTGGTGGTGTTTCAGTGCAACACAGACTCTAGTGTTTTTTTGTTCATTTTTCTAGGACCCCTTTTGTCAAAAAATGAGGCTTGCGACTACATGCATGGTGTGCTACATAATGTGATAACGATTCATTAGTAACTTTGTTTCATCAACAGGTTTACCTCTTTGCATGTTTGCTGCTAGACAGTGTGTTTTTTCTTATTTTTTTGTTATCAGTGGGCAGTGGCTAATCGATGACATACATGCAGTAGGGTATTATATCCAGGGATGATGTGTTCTTTTGTTTTATCGGTAATATGCAAATGTAGAGGTGGGGGTTTATATCCAGGGGTGATGTGTTTTATTTGTTTTGTTGGTAATATGCAGAGGTAGAGGTGATGGTTTTTTATCTAGCAATTTGTGTTTCAGCAAGTAGTGGCATTGTAGAGATAGTGTGTTTTCTATCTAGTTGGTCTACTACTCTTGTTGCATAGTTACTACAACGTTTTTATTTTTGTTGTGGTTTGTGTTTTCTCCTCGCAGAGCCTCAATGATGGATGATGAAGACTCTACTGATGGATTATTCTCAAAACAGTTTTCAACAAGACGGATACACGTACAATTGCTGAGAAAAGTCTGAATAAGGATATCATGGCAGTCTTAAGTGATTACTGCTAGGTAGTGGCTAGGCTGCTGCTACCCCGCATGAGCTGCTCCATGGGGCAGACAACGACCACTAGTGACGCCCTTGTGTTCCAAGTTCCAACAGCCCCGAGGTGCCGACGAGCGTGCCGAATCAAGCTGCCGCAAACCCAGCATTGACACCCTCTGCATCGCAACTCCGGCGGTCGCTGCATCGCAGCTCCGGCGGCCTCGTGGCCGCTGCACTGCAGGTCCGGCGGCGTCGACGACAGCTGCATCGCAGCTCCGACGGCCGCTGCATGGTAGCTCCGGCAGCGTCGTGGCCTCTGCACTGCAGGTCAGACGGCGTTGACGGCCGCTGCATCGCAGCTCAGCAGTGCAGCTCCGACGGCCGCTGCATCGCAGCTCCGGCGGCGTCATGGCCGCTGCATTGCAGTTCCGACGGCGTCGACGGCTGCTGCATCGCAGCTCCGGTGCCCGCTGCATCACAGCTCCGGCGGCGTCGATGGCCGCTGCATCGCAGCTCCGGCGGCGTCGACGCTCGCTGTATCACAACTCCGACAGCCGTTGCATCGCAGCTCCGGTGGTGTCCCAGCCGCTACTGCCTAGCTGGGAGATGTGCTTGGAGCGCTACCATGGGCGATGCATGATGGTGCCTGACTCTTGTGTTGCGCGAGAGGGAAAATGCTGACTGGAAGTGCAATCCGCGAGACACCAAGCGAACGGTTATGATGTGCATGATCGGACGATTAGCAAGGCGGCTGATAAGTTGTTGTTATCATCCGGCTTACGCCTAGCATCTGCCAAAACCACTATTGAAGGTTTCCCGCTGATATCATCCAGGTTTGACCGCCATGTCAGAGTACAAATATGCGGTCCCAGTTATCAGCATGGGAGACAAAGAAATTATGCTTAAAATAAAATGGGCGTTTCTGGGTTCAAAACTGGGACTTCCAGTACGCCTGCGCACAAGCTAACCACTTTATCTGACATACATTGTGTATGCAAAGACGTACAGACTGATTTATACATATCCATATATTTAAAAAGTTCAAAGTTAACTTATTTGTTCCCCGCAAAAAAAACTATTTGTTCAAAAACGATTTATTTTTTCTTTCGAATTGGTAATACTGAAAAAAATCAGCTATGCCACGTTGTGTATTTTTTCCATTGTTTTTACTCAAATATAGCATTTTTTTCTGTTCATAATTGAAACTGTAGAAAGGAATCGCAGTGGATATATGTCGTCGTATAAATAAGGAAGCTATACCACATGCCGTATTCTGCAGGTCCCAGGTTCGAACCTGGCAACCAACAGTAACAATTTTTAGCTATCGTTTTATTTCTTCCTATAACAAACAAGTGGGACCCACATACTTACACTCTGATATGGCGGTCAAAGCTGTATGACGTGTCCGGTTTTGGTCAAAACCATTTCGACAGCGGGAACTAAGATTTAGCGGTTTTAGAGTCGAGGGACCATTCCTATACTTTCAAAACAGTTGAGAGACGAAAAGTATATTTTTTCCTTATTTATTTATTTTTGCAGGAGCCTCTAATATCATTACTCCATGTTCTATTCTGTACCATCAATTTATTAATCCCTTTATTAATCTTCCCACAATAGGTGTACTACTTCGTGGTCTGGGCAACTGACACGTGGTGTATTCGACGGAATTTTTGGCTTGTCGCCTTTTGGGATGTCGTTTATTTCACAGCTATACTCCCTTGGACTCTCTGGCAACGTATTCACTCTCTGCATGCATAGTCCAACTGGTGGCGGAATTCTTGCCTTTGGTGAAGCCCTCGAGCCTGGCTTGACCTACACACCCCTTTTGCCATCGCCGTAAGTCTTCTATCATTTTGTTTTGTACTTTTCCCATCATTTATCAACCGCCAAACTTGCCCTGATCGGTGGTGCAAAACACCTTAGCTTATCGAGATCCCGATTGATTTTTTCCGTGGTGGTACAGATGGTAAACACATTAGGTTTTGCAGTGAAACTCAGGAACCAATAGTTATAAAAGGGCTGAACCCGTAGAACCCGAAGGGAACTACTGTAGAACAAACATGCATGCTTCGCCACATTGTACAACACATAATGAATCATTGACTGAGCAAACATTAAGTAGTTGTGTTTGAACAAATGTAATAACAGACACCACCGTATCTTCAGTCTCGTCGTTGCCATTTATCGCAGTATTATTCGCAGTTTGTGTGTACACCTGCAGCTATTTTTCATCGCAAGCACCAATTGTATAGCTATAGAGTACCCTGCCATGGCACACACACCCAGGCTCGATCCCAGGTAGCAAGGCATACATGTGGAGACCGTGGAGCGAATGCTATGAACATAACCTATTCATGGAATGCCGCAGTTTTCAGATTTTTTTCCCCTGTGCTTGGACTTGGTCGATGTAGAAACCCAAAAGACAGATTTGTCCTTCGTTGCAAAGCCAATTTCATTGTTTGATCCCAGGTTTCCGGATAAATTGACAATATATAGGTGTAAAATAAAGCAGAAGTTAACTGCTTAATGATAGACAGTGCCAACTGGAATAGTAGAAGGCTTCAAGTCTGTCCAAGCCCTCGATTCTCAGAGTTTAGTTTTCTCTGCATCATTCATAAGCGCATTCAGCAGTCCTTCTGTAGCGTGCTAATTAGAGAATCACTGGCTGAAAACAAAAGGCAGAATGCAAGAAGGGTTGAGCATGAAGGAGTCAATCTAATTTACGCTGGAAGACTTTGCCCGGGAAATCTGGCGGACATAATTAGCATTATATCTAGATAGACGACACCACCAACCTTGAAGAATATTAACACCCTTAAAACTGCCAAAAGCACTAGAATGTCCAGCTTCCCTCACGGTTCAATAGCTGGCAACTTTAAGGTGGAAGCCCAAAAGGCAGACTTGGAACATTAGAGCTAGCAAAGAAACGAAGAAGGATGCTTAAGCATTATAATAATAAGCAAGTAGAAGTAATTTGCATTGTCAAACAACTAAATGGAATATGATCTGTTTTTTTTTTGTTTTTTTTGTTTTTTGCAGAGAGTTATTGTTGTCTGGTTTGTTAGGCAGGTACAAAACAAAACAGATAACACATTCTATATGGAAAGATTCAAATGACCTAAATGAAAAATGGTCTACCACTCCAGTCCATTCAACTTTAGATGCTGCTACTATTTTCCAGGCTTTATTACCTTCTGCACAAAAACTCAACATGTAATTTTTGTCGTGCTATTTTGGTTCTAGTTAGAATTGATTAGTATTTCTGTTCATCATATGCTTCAGAGATGTAGTATATGAGTGCTTATGTCTAGTGTGTTGTCAAAGTTATCAGCTTAATGTTGATTTTCTAGTGCAACAACTACATCCTTAAACTCGTATATTTGCAATTTCGTAGAGCACTAACTAAAGCTGCCCAGAAAATGGTGAGGCGGAGTGTATAGCAGTCATAGCAGTAGGCTCACATCCCCTTTAGAGAGTTTGGGGTATCAAGAATGTCGTCTTACTATCAACGCTTTCCTGTCCCAGCTAAGACATCTTGTATATTTAAATTAACTCGTAGAATAATGTTAATTTATCTAAATTTCCATGGAAACTACTATACTCTGTCTCAAGTGCACCGTCCTAACTATCTTGATGAAATGCAGGCAATATTACCAAGTGAATCTACAGAGCATAGCTGTAAATGGGCAGACACTCCCCATTGACAGCTCCGTGTTTGGACCCTCACCCAGTAATTTTACCTTCGTAGATTCGGGAACAACGCTCGCATTTCTCGCAGATGGAGCATATGATCCGTTTATTAACGCTGTAAGATCACATGATATATTCATCTTTTTGTTAGCTACAACAAGCAACACATGATCTACCTAATTTACTTTAGATGCAAGAAAAAAAAAGTCTTATGATTTCTGTCCACAGATAAGGGCTGCAACCCCTCCGTCTGCACTTCCGTTCACCAGGGAAAATGGCGAAATTTGTTTTTCCACTTCCACCAGGTATTTTCCTTTCATTATGGAAACAAAGTTAACAACATCTATCAAAATAACTTACACCTTCATTGTTTGTGCATATTGCAGTATTGACTCTGCTTTCCCGTCCGTGGAACTAGACTTTGTGGGCGGTGCCAAAATGTTTCTGTATCCTCACAACTACATGTATTATGTATGTAATAGAGTCTTCCAACATTGAATTACTTTACTGTCTCGTAGATGGTTAACTGTTCTAGACCTCCATTTACAGGTTAAGCCTTCAGTGTATTGCATTGGCTGGCTTAGGAACACGGGGAGACAAGTCACTTTACTTGGAGGTACAAAAATCCGCGAAACTATGTTTTTCAGCATTCTCAACAACAATAATGCATGACTGAATATTGTCTTTTCTTTTAACAATTGGATTATTTACGCAGATATCGTGCTCGTAGACAAGATTCTTGTCCATGATTTGGAGAAGAAGCGCCTGGGCTGGATGAACTATGATTGTAAGCTAAAGTCTTGTCCTTCTACTTTAACCTTTAGTTGTTTTAACCACTTGATAATCAATAACTCCAAATCTCTTTCAGGTTCTCAGCCTATCAATGTCACTACTGCGCGTGGGAAGAAATACACTAACTCTGGGCAGTCGTTGCACAGTATCACGACAACTTTTACAGTTGTGCTCGTAGTTGTCATATATATCACTCTGCTCACCTAGTTGTTCGAGTTCTGGTTGTTTGGTCCAATGTAACTACCTAGTGCTATACATTGCGAAATCGACCTACACTGATTTGATTATGTGTGTACTTATTATGTGTGCAAAATCGACCTACACTGATTCTACAGTTGTAACTTCTGACCAAAGGATTTACTGAGGAACCATTATACAGGGTACTGACATTGAGTCAAGAGATCTAGGAAGATTGTGTATGCTAAAATTTCAAACGTATAGAATATTCAGAAGCTAAGCATCATGCCTTCGCCTAATGCTCAGAGGCAGAAGGTTAGATATACGTTGAAGATAATATGAGATTTAGCATGTATTTTGAAGAAACAACACACCACATCCAAATCCACTCTATGAGAAAAATCAACTAATCTCATTGGGTAATACTGCAATTACTAATACTATTAGATAAGGTAACATGAAAAAAAATATGTACAGCCTATTGCAGGGATGAAAGCGAGCAGGCATGAAAGTGTACTCATCCGGTGCTTGAGTTGATGATGCAGGGATGGTAGCCTATTGCAGGGATTTTGTGTTATCGCCTAAGGCGATGCAGATCATATCTCCTTCCCTACCTTCAGCCCATAATCCGGCTAAGAATGTTATTGCTGATAGACCTAAAAAACTAATTAGCCTTTTTTGTTATACATCAGACATAAGATGCTTTGTGGAGCCTTCTTGCTGGATTCAACGAACTGTTCCAGCTAAGAATATTATTGATGGTAGACTTACAGAACTGCACAGTTAATTTTTGTTATACACATCAGACATAAGCCAATTTTTGGGGCTTTCTTGATGAATTCGACGACCTATAACAGTATAACACAGAGCAGGAAATATAAGGATGAAGGCTTACTTGCCTGCATAGTGTTGGCAGGACTGTAGTTCGTCCTCTCCACAGCCTCGCCGATCTGCTCCGGCGCATCAGCCATCATCAGTCTGACCAGCTGATTCACTGACTGTTCCCAAAATACAACCTTGGCATCTCTTACTTCTTCAGCCCACGAATCGTCCAGTTGCATCTGAAATTCTTCAATAAGAAAGTCCACGCAGTATCCATGAGGACCGTGAGGGAAACCAAAGGTACTTCATCCCACAGTCCATTTTCTCCATTAGATTTAGATATGAATGTTATAGCACAAGAGGCTGACCGTGAAGATTTTAGTTGCTGAAGAAACCAGTGCCAATTTTCACGGTTCTTGTCGTGCACTACAGTGAATACAACTGCGAACACATCGCCTTCTCCGTCAACTGAAGTAGCAGTCAGTAACTTCCACTTCTTAATTCGGTTTTGGAGATACCGCATCAAGGAAAAGGAGTGACCTGCACCAATGCTCAAAACCATGAAGCGATGCATGGAAGGCAACAAAGAAACAGAACTTTGAATCTTCCCGGACGACGGGTTGTCTTCTGGCGAAGTCGGCGGAGGCGACACTGGGCAGTCTTCCGGCGAATTGGGCGGAGGCGACATTGGACGGTTCTGAACTTGGGATGCAATTTAGCTGGATTTCCGGTCGAGGTTTTCTTCATGCTCCGCATTGGAGCAGTTCTCCTACGCGGATCCGATCCAAAACGGACACGGCCGAGGTTGGACTTGGAGGAGGCTGGTGGTGGCGCCGGGGAAGATTGGGTGGGGAGGGGAAGGAGAAAAGGACGGCGGCCGGGGTGGCGGCGCTGGAGCGAAGGGCAGCGCGTGGCGTCCGTGGGTCAATGCTTTATTTTTTTCTTTCAGGCCAAGGTCAGCCCGTGCGTGGGTTCTCTTCAGCCCGTGTGATTTTTCTGCAGCCCAAGGCCCAATATGTCGGCGCCTTTCTTTAGGTGAGCCACTAGTTAACGAGCGCGCACGGTGCTAGACACCGCGTCTCGCTAGCCGCGCGACCTGGTTTCCCTCTCGCTAGGGTTTTGGTTCCTCTCGTCGCCGCCGGCGACGTTGAGAAAGTTTGTGCCCTTCTCCTCCCCGGATTACCGTCCTCCTTGCCCGGCTGACTAAGGGGTAGTCCTGGATTGCCGCCCGGCCTTGGCAGAGGCTGTTTTTTCAGGGTAGGGTTAGGGTTTTTTGGGATCCTTCTGTCGGGCTGACCGAGACATCGATCTGACTTGCCGATCGGAAGCATGGCGCAGCGCGAGAACTCGTCTGCATCAGGGTCCAAGGGGAAAAGCAAAGTGGAGGACCTCGTGAAGGAGGTGGCTCTAAAGGAGGACGACCTGGACGATGTGATCTTCGAGGAATCTGACGCCCCGGCCGATGAGGACATACGTTGGATGATTCTTGTTCGTGTTCACATGGACAAAGGATTCAGCAACTATTGGTTCTTCCGCAATATGCGCACGGCGTGGGATCTAGCCAGGAAGGTCAAGATCAAAACTTTGGAGGAAAATATGTTAATGATGCAATTCAACTGTCTTGGAGATTGGGAGAGGGTTACCCAGGGAGGGCTGTGGCACTTCCGGGGAAATCCGGTGATCATTGCTCCCTATGATGGATACTCGAAGCCGTCATCTATCGAGCTCTTTAAATTTGAGATATGGGTACGCATCATCGACCTTCCCATAGCCTACCATGGCAAGGTGAAAGCTTTAGCCTCGAAGGTGGGCGAGTTCGTGGACTCGGAGCCGTCATCTTTTGACTTTGAGGGCAACTTCTACAGAGTTAGGGTGCGCCTGGATGTGCGTAACCCATTGAAAAAAGCTACCTCGTTGATCCGTGGAGGAGAGAGGGAAATCTTTGCAGTAAAATACGAGCGGTTGCCGGACTGGTGCCAAGTTTGCGGTATGATGGGCCACGAGTTCAAGGAGCACAGGGCCGGGGTGCATCCGCCATCAGCTTTGACCTTCAAAAATCTGCGTGCGCCGGCGACCACAGCTTGGGGCACCCGATGCCATAAAAACAATCAGAAATCCAAGAAGCAAGATGGCCATGCTGGAGATGGGGATCAGAGAAAGGCGTGGAGTCTGATGAGCTTGGAAGCCAGGAGTTGAATGATGTTGATATGGAAACAGGAGATGCTAATCGCAAACGATCTTCAGACCAAGTGGTTGGGGTGCCTGAGCAAACGGTAACCGGACGGGAGCTCGCCCTTGTGTCCAAGACAAGTGGTGGTGCTGTTCCTCTGAGTCCACCACCGAAACAAGATCCCAAGAGGTCTAAGATTGTTTTGCAAAACGAGAAAAGCAACATCAGTGGTACTAAGAAGACCCCTACAGTGGGCAAAAACATTGATGCAAGATCAGCGGCCTCCCCGGCGGAGGACCGTCGGGCACAATGAATCTCTTCTGCTGGAATTGTCGCGGGATTGGCAATGCCTCGACAATTCAAGAGCTGCGCGAACTCGCGATAAAGTTTGCCCCTAAAGTGCTCGGAATAGTTGAAACTCAGATTACTGGAGAAAGAACTGAAAGTTTAAATAGTACTTTATGTTTTGATAATTCTTTTGTTGTTGACTCCTCCGGTAGAAGCGGAGGTTTAGCTATTTTTTGGAATGATGAAATAAAGATTGAGATTTTGGGTTATTCGAAATATCACATAGATGCAAAAGTTAGTGACTTAGGGGGTGATCCGTGGAGGCTATCTTGCTTCTACGGTGATGCGCAAACCCACCTTCGTCATCAAACTTGGGATACTATGAAAAATATGTCTATGTTACACAATCTGCCCTGGGTATGCATGGGAGATTTCAATGAAGTTTTAATGCATGATGAGCATGGCGGAATTGGCAACAGAAGTCAAGCTCAGATTCAAGGCTTCAGAGATGCAGTGGATATTTGTGGTTTGGTTGACCTTGGCTTTAAAGGGACGAGGTGGACATTTGAAAAGAAGGTTGTAGGAGGCACTTTCACGCGCGTCCGCCTAGACAGAGTCCTCGGCACGCCCGAGTGGTGTGAAAAATTCCCTGCCTGCTATGGTAGAGCACCTCACAGCGGCTACCTCAGATCATTCTCCCCTGTTATTACAACTTGCACAGATGGCTAAACAAGCAAGGTTGTTTCGATACGAGGTTATGTGGGACACACACTCAGACCTGAAAGCTACGGTGCAACACTCGTGGGATCCTGGCGGGAATAGCCTAACAGCAGCCGAGGTACGGGCCAATCTTGAGGCTCTTGCTAATAATTTTGGCGAATGGTCAAGGTCCACTTTTGGAAGTGTCAAGGGGCAGATTAGAAGCTTGAAGAAGGAGCTTGAGTGACTTCAAAGTTATCCATCACGAGCGGGTCCGTCCTATGCAGAAGTTAAAATTAATGATCGTCTCATTGAACTCTATTTGCGCGAGGAAATAATGTGGAGGCAGAGGTCCCGTGTTCAATGGCTATCAGAAGGTGACCGTAACTCACTTTTTTTTCACTTAAGGGCATCTATGAGGCGACGAAAAAAAATCTGATTAAGGCACTACAACGTGCGGATGGGCAGTTGACGGATGACATGACCGAGATGCAGCAGCTCGCGCTTGATTACTATAAGAACTTGTATACCTCCGAGGGGGTGCAAGGAGTGGTGGATGTGCTTGAACATGTACCTGTCAAGGTGACACCAGCGATGAACGATATTTTGTTGGCCCCTTATGATGCTAAGGAGGTCAAAATGGCGCTTTTCCAGATGTTCCCAACTAAAGCTCCAGGTCCGGATGGGTTCCCTACCCATTTTTTTCAAAAGCATTGGGACGTCTGCGGGGAGGCGGTCACTAAAGCCGTGCTAGGCATTGTGAAGGGAGAAGAAAGCCCAGCATGAGTGAAAGACACTTTGTTGGTACTGATTCCTAAGGTATCGAACCCCACGTTGCTCTCTCAATTCCGTCATATCAGTTTATGTAACATTTTCTATAAGATTGCTTCGAAGGTGCTCTCAAACCGCCTTAAGTTGATTCTTCCGGATATCATCTCTGAGGAGCAATCAACGTTTGTACCAGGGAGACTCATCACTAACAACATTATTTCTGCATATGAGTGCCTGCATTTCATGAAGCGGAATAGAGCCAAGAGTAAGAGTTTTGCAGCCCTAAAGCTAGATATGATGAAGGCATATGATCGGGTGGAGTGGTCTTATCTAAAATCAATTATGGAGAAGTTGTGTTTTGCAGCACCGTGGATTTCTATTATCATGAACATGGTGAGCTCAGTCTCTTTTTTGGTGATGTTTAATGGAAGTAAGCTAGAAGTGTTCAAGCCAACACGAGGTATTCGACAGGGAGATCCTGTCTCTCCTTACCTTTTCCTGTTAGCAGCGGAGGGCCTTTCGTGCCTCTTAAAATCTCAGATTTAGTCGTCCCAGCTCAGTGGCATTAAGGTGGCACCGTCGTCCCTGGCGGTGAACCATCTTTTATTCGCGGACGACGGCCTGCTGTTCTTCAGGGCAAGTGTTAACGGGCGGAGGAGGTATAAAACCTATTGGATTCATATTGTATGGCCTCGGGGCAAAGAATAAAAAGAGAAAAGTCCTCGATTTTTTTCAGCAGGGGCTGTCCGGAGATAGTGCGTAATGCAGTTAAGGGTTACCTCCATGTTCCTAATGAATCTTTGAGTGACAGGTATTTAGGCCTTCCAATAGATGTGGGGCACTCAAAAAAGGAACTTTTAAATACCTTAGTGATAGAGTTTGGGACAAGGTGAAGGGTTGGATGGGCAAATGCTTGTCTGCAGGAGGGAAAGACGTCCTCATCAAATCAGTAGCACATGCCATTCCGGTGTACTCGATGTCTTGTTTCAAGCTCCCAAGGGGTTTATGTGATCATATAAAATCCATCGTACAGAAATTTTGGTGGGGCTGTAAACAAGGACACCACAAACCGGCCCGGGTCTCATGGGACGTGATGACATGACCCAAAAACATGGGAGGACTCGGCTTTAAAGACCTTGAAGTTTTTAACCTGGCCCTCTTGGCAAGACAATCATGGAGGTTGATGCAAGAGCCAGACACGCTAAGTGCGAGGATCTTGAAGGCGTCCTACTATCCCAACAGTAGCATTCTTGAGGCGGAGCTAGGGTCCAGGCCATCCCAGATATGGAGGGCGGTACTCGAGGGATGTGACTTGCTGAAATAGGGCTTAATCAAGCGGATTGGTATTGGCCAGAGTACGAATATTTGGACCGACAACTGGATTCCTAAGGAGACAGCACCGAGACCGATCACCAGCCTTGTTGCGAACCCACTTGTAATGGTGTCTGAATTACTGTTGCCAGCCACGACGACATGGAATGAACAACTGGTGCGGTCTGTGTTCTTACCGATAGATGCGGAGGCGATCTTGAAGTTACCCACATGCACTAACAACACGGAGGACTTCTGGGCCTGGTATCGAGACAGAAAGGGCAAGTTTTCTGTTGCTTCGGCTTATAAATTCTTGATCAAAACTAAGTTGACAGCGGGAAGAATGGTTAGAGGGGAGAGGAGGATCATCTAATGTCCAGAGGGGCGAAAAATCATGGAGCTTGCTGTGGAAAATGAAAGTACCGTCGAAGATAAGAATCTTTTTGTGGCGACTTGCACACCACTCTCTCCCTACAATTGATGTTCTCAAGCGGCGCAACATGTCAGTCCATGATATATGCCCGTTGTGTGGTTGTCTTGACTCTTGGAGGCATGCACTAGTATCATGCACCATGTCCAGGTGTATTTGGTGTTGGGGAACACAGTAATTTCAAAAACAATTCCTACGCACAACGCAAGATCCATCTAGGTGATGCATAGCAACAAGTGGGAGAGTGTGTCCACGTACCCTCGTAGACCGAAAGCGGAAGCATTTTATCAACGCAGTTGATGTAGTCGTACGTCTTCACAATCCGACCGATCCTAGCACCGAACGTACGGCACCTCCGTGTTCAGCACACGTTCAGCTCGATGACGTCCCACAAACTCATGATCTAGTAGAGCTTTGAGGGAGAGCTTCGTCAGCACGATGGCGTGATGACGGTGATGATGAAGCTACCGGCGCAGGGCTTCGCCTAAGCACTACGACGATATAACTGAGGTGGATTATTGTAGAGGGGGCACCGCACACGGCTTGGAACAATCAACTTGTGTGTACTAGGGTGCCCCCTGCCCCCGTATATAAAGGAGCAAGGGGGAGGCCGGCCGGCCCTTGGTGCGCCCAAGGAGAGGAGGAATCCTCCTCCTAGTAGGAGTAGGATTCATCCTTTCCTAGTCCTACTAGGAAGGGAGAAGTAGGAAGGAAGGAGAGGGAGAGGGAGAGGGAAAGAGGGGCCGCGCCCCCTTCCCCTAGTCCTATTCGGACTCCCCTTGGGGGGCACCACCTCCTGGGCTGCTGCCCTCTCTCCCCTAAGGCCCACTAAGGCCCAATACTTCCCCGGGGGTTCCGGTAACCCCTCTGTCACTCCGGTTTTCTCCGAAATCACCTGGAACACTTCCGGTGTCCGAATATAGCCGTCCAATATATCGATCTTTATGTCTCAACCATTTCGAGACTCCTCTCCATGTCCGTGATCATATCCGGGACTCCGAACTACCTTCGGTACATCAAAAAACATAAACTCATAATACCGATCGTCACCGAACGTTAAGCGTGCGGACCCTACGGGTTCGAGAACTATGTAGACATGACCGAGACATGTCTTTGGTCAATAACCAATAGTGGAACCTGGATGCTCATATTGGCTCCTACATATTCTACGAAGATCTTTATCGGTCAAACCGCATAACAACATATGCTGTTCCCTTTGTCATCGGTATGTTACTTGCCCAAGATTCGATTGTCGGTATCTCAATACCTAGTTCAATCTCGTTACCGGCAAGTCTCTTTACTCGTTCCGTAATGCATCATCCCGTAACTAACTCATTAGTCACATTGCTTGCAAGGCTTATAGTAATGTGCATTACCGAGAGGGCCAAGAGATACCTCTCCGACAATTAGAGTGACAAATCCTAATCTCGATCTATGCCAACTCAACAAGTACCATCGGAGACACCTGTAGAGCACCTTTATAATCACCCAGTTACATTGTGATGTTTGGTAGCACACAAAGTGTTCCTCCGATATTCGGGAGTTGCATAATCTCATAGTCATAGGAACATGTATAAGTCATGAAGAAAGCAATAGCAACATACTAAACGATCAAGTGCTAAGCTAACGGAATGGGTCAAGTCAATCACATCATTCTCTAATGATGTGATCCCGTTAATCAAATGACAACTCATGTCTATGGCTAGGAAACTTAACCATCTTTGATTCAACGAGCTAGTCAAGTAGAGGCATACTAGTGACACTCTGTTTGTCTATGTATCCACACATGTACTAAATTTCCGGTTAATACAATTCTAGCATGAATAATAAAAATTTATCATGAAATAAGGAAATAAATAATAACTTTATTATTGCCTCTAGGGCATATTTCCTTCAGTCTCCCACTTGTACTAGAGTCAATAATCTAGTTCACATCGCCATGTGATTTAACACCAATAGTTCACATCACCATGTGATTAACACCCATAGTTCACATCGCCATGTGACCAACACTCAAAGGGTTTACTAGAGTCGCTAATCTTAGTTCACACCACCATGTGATTAATACCCAAAGAGTACTAAGGTGTGATCATGTTTTGCTAGTGAGAGAAGTTTAGTCAACGGGTCTGCCATATTCAGATCCGTATGTATTTTGCAAATTTCTATGTCAACAATGCTTTGTAAGGAGCTACTCTAGCTAATTGCTCCCACTTTCAATATGTATCCAGATTGAGACTTAGAGTCATCTGGATCAGTGTCAAAACTTGCATCGGCGTAACCCTTTACGATGAACCTTTTGTCACCTCCATAATCGAGAAACATATTCTTATTCCACTAAGGATAATTTTGACCGCTGTCCAGTGATCTACTCCTAGATCACTATTGTACTCAGTTGCCAAACTCAGTGTAGGGTATATAATAGATCTGGTACACAGCATGGCATACTTTATAGAACCTATGGCTGAGGCATAGGGAATGACTTTCATTCTCTTTCTATCTTCTGCCATGGTCGGGCTTTGAGTCTTACTCAATTTCACACCTTGCAATACAGGCAAGAACTCCTTCTTTCACTCCTCCATTTTGAACTACTTCAAAAATTTGTCAAGGTATGTACTCATTGAAAAAACTTATCAAGCGTATTGATCTATCTCTATAGATCTTGATGCTCAATATGTAAGCAGCTTCATCGAGGTCTTTCTTTCAAAAACTCCTTTCAAACACTCCTTTTATGCTTTCCAAAAAATTCTACATCATTTCCGATCAACAATATGTCATTCACATATACTTATCAGAAAGTGAAAGGATCGATATAGTTGACTAGAGGGGGGGTGTGAATAGGCAACTAACAATTTTTAGCTTTTCTTTACCAAATTAAACTTTGCATCAAAGTAGGTTGTCTAGATATGCAACTAGGTGGGCAACCTATATGATGCAACAACAACAAGCACACAAGCAAGCAAGGGATATAACACAAATAAGCTTGCACAAGTAAAGGCACGAGATAACCAAGAGTGGAGCCGGTGAAGACGAGGATGCGTTACCGAAGTTCCTTCCTTTTGAGGGGAAGTACGTCTCCGTTGGAGCGGTGTGGAGGCACAATGCTCCCCAAGAAGCCACTAGGGCCACCGTATTCTCCTCACGCCCTCACACAATGCGAGATGCCGTGATTCCACTATTGGTGCCCTTGGAGGCGGCGACCGGACCTTTACAAACAAGGTTGGGGTAATCTCCACAACTTAATTGGAGGCTCCCAACGACACCACGAAGCTTCACCACAATGGACTATGGCTCTGCGGTGACCTCAACCGTCTAGGGTGCTCAAACACCCAAGAGTTACAAGATCTGCAAGGGATTAGTGGGGGGAATCAAATTTCTCTTGGTGGAAGTGTAGATCGGGGCCTTCTCAACCAATCCCTAGAAAATCAACAAGTTTGATTGGCTAGGGAGAGAGATCGGGCGAAAATGGAGCTTGGAGCAACAATGGAGTTTAGAAAATGGAAGAGGTAGTCAACTCGGAGAAGAAGACACCCCTTATATAGTGGAGAGACAAATCCAACCGTTAACCACTTAACCAGCCCGCGACCTGCGGTACTACCGCACCAAACAAGCGGTACTACCGCAAGGGCTCACGGTACTACTGCGGCGAACCGCGGTACTACCGCTGTCACGGCAGGAGCTAGCCCAGGCCTGTAGCATAGAAGCTGAGGGCGGTACTGCCGTTGGCGCGGTACTACCGCCCCCCCTTGCAGTACTACCACAAGGCAGGATTGGACTAGCCCGGGAAGGGCACGGATAAATAAAAATACATCCGTGGCAACTTCCGCTGAGTTCCAAACAATGCAAAAAACCGACACGGTACTACCACACTTGGCACGCGGTACTACCCTGCAGGGAGCGGATGTAAAAAGTTACATCAGCCCCTACTTCCGCTGCTGTGCTAGGCCAGGACTCACGGTACTACCGCACGCATGGGGCGGTACTACCGCATAGGGAGCGGATGTAAAAAATTACATCCGCCCCTACAGCTGCACGAGCAGCTGAGCCTGGCCAGAGGCCATGGTACTACAACTCCCAAGGAGCGGTACTACCATGAGCACCTGCGGTACTACCGCAAGGACCTGCGGTACTACCGCTCCGAGGAGCAGTACTACTGCATGCCCCAGAACAGCAACACTAGGAATCCTTCTTTTTGCATATACATGAAGACACGGAGGATGCTCCATAGTGCAAAGGGAAAGGCGGTGCAAAAAGAAGTAAACGTGTACGTGATGATTCCACCCAAACCTTTCCAAAGCGGACCCCTCTTAATAGTACGGCTTTCCTACGACTCAAATCCACCGAAAAGAAACGTAGAAAAACACCGTCTTCAATAGTCTCCGAGGGGCACCAAACTGTCTTGTGCCTAGTGATGAAAAGTCTGAAATACTCAAGGCACACGATTAGTCCACAAAAGCATTGTCATCAATCACCAAAACACCTTAGGGATAAATATGCCCTTACAATCTCCCCCTTTTTGGTGGATTGATGACAATATGGGATTTGCACAAGGGAGAAAATATAGAACATGAGCAAACCCCACATCTCTAAAACATAGACGGGCTCCCCCTAGATGTGTGCAATCTAGATAAGTGCTTTGGACTGCACGGCACACATACTAGGATCAACACTCCCCCTATATTTTATAGACAAGGCATATCTTGCAACAATAAGGCTAACACTAAGCAAGATAGTAAATACGAGCATAATATAAATAGCACAAGATATCATAAGCTTAATAAGGTGCGATAGAGGGCATATGTCTTACACCATATGAAAGATAAGTCTCACGAGCGCAAACCAAACCAAAGCAAGCAAGGTTCAACGGAACAAACACAAGCAAAGCAAACACAAACACGACACAAGACTCGCACATCCCTACCACTCTCTCCCCCTTTGGCATCGAGACGCCAAAAAGGCAGAGAGGACACCTACAACACAAGTGGTGGCTCAAGCAGAGTAGTCACTCGCACGCTCTTCGTCGAACTCGGCAGCGGGGATGGGCTCCTCCTCAGAATCAGTCCACTTGTAGCCTTTTTTAGCCATCCACTCGGCCTCTGGAGTGATGTGCTCCTCGGAGCCACCGGAAACTTCCTCTCCAAAAACCGTCATGATCTTCTTGTCATGGCGGCGACTCTCCTTGGAGGCAACGTGAGTCCGGTACTGCCCCTTTGCCTGCATGCAGAACAAGGCCTTCATCTTGGCCTTCAGCTTCTTAGCCCATGAGGGCTCAGTGGAGGGAGGAGCATACCCAGTAGAGCTGTCCTCATCGGCGTCCTCCTCCTCATCAACATCCATCCTAGCAGCCTTAGCCTCAGCGCGAGTAGTAGCGTTGGCCCACTGGGGCTTGACACGGAGCTTGATGGACTCATGATGAGTCCAATCAGGAGCAAGAAACTCATCACCGGGAAACAGCTTCTCCCAAGTCTTCGAGATCAACAGAAACAGGTAAGGACCATAGATGGGTACCTTGCGGTTGAATACCGCGAACCGAAGCTCACACCACACGATATGTGAGACATCAAGTGGTTGCGTTTGAGAAACACGCGCCTCCTCACAAAGGAGCATCATATCCACAAGATAGGCATGCACCTTGTCCTTGTCACCAATGCGGGGAGAGAGGGAGTTGCGGAAGATGCGATACATGATGTCCAGAAATGAGTTCAGCACCCACGCCTTCTTGCCACTGGGAAGCAACTTCTCAACATAATACTGTTGGAGCTTGTTCTTGTTAGCAGACTCGGGGTTGGCATGAGGGCGAACACCAACGGGCGTGTTGAGCCCCTCATCAGGTACACGGAGCAAAGTCATGAATTCCTTCCATGTAGCAGTCAGCTGACGTCCATTGGTCATCCAAGTCATCCTCCTTTCCTCATCAGAGTGGAAGTGAACCGAGGCAAAGAACTGGGCCACAAGCTCGGGATCAAAGTCCAAGTGGAAAGAGATCACATCCTCAATGGAAAACTGCTCCACGAGATCCAAGGCCTCACCAAAGTAGGCATAGTCTTATCCTCCCTCATGTGATTCATGTCAATCCAGTGCACGTCCACATAAATGTTCTGCTTGCCCTTGATCACATCCAAGTAAATGAGATTCTGCTGCTTGGTCCAGAACAGATCATTCCCTCTGAAGTTGGCACGAGCATTCACATAAGGGTTGATCTTCCTTCGAGAGATAAACTCAGCCAGGGGTATCTCATCCATGCCCATGGAAGGCTCCTTGTGCTTGGTGTCGGTGGTCTTGGTCCTGCGTTGGGGGGCATTGGAGCTCTCTGGAGCATCTTCTTGGTTGCGCAGACGCTTGGAACCCGTGTCACGTCTGGGATATTGGAACGGCGAGCAGGAGCACCGGAGCCACCACCTAAGACACAAAACACAAAACACAAAACACAAAACAGGCACAAGAAGCGAGAAGGATCAATGCAAAGACCACATCAGAGTAGGTGAAACAAGTAGAAATAGCACGTGATAATTGCCACATGAGGGATTTGAGACAACGGTAGTATCGCAGTGCTGCGCGGTACTAAAATTTTAGTGCTGCTCCTAGCCACGGTAGTACCGCGCCAGGGAGGCACGGTAGTACCAGGTCTTGGAGCGGCAGTAAAATTTTCGTGCCGTGCCTCGTGCGGTAGTACCGCTCCTGAGGAGCGGTAGTACCGGACGAGCGGTAGTACCGCACTGGAGATGCAGTAGTACCGCATGGTTGCAGATCCGAAACCACAACCTAGATCTGAGCACAACCGTGACAACAACACGGTACTACGATTGATCAAATCCACCACGGGGCAACAAAGCAAGTACCATCTCTACGCATTACTACTCTCCTACATCCCACTCTTGCAAAGATTTGGCCTAAAATCTCAAGAACAACATGCATCTCCCCAAAAACCTAGAACCGAAAGAAGGAACCACAAAGAGAGGGATTTGGGGAGAAACCTTGTTCCATGGCAAGAGGGAGTGGTGGGGAATGATCCCACCGGTCGGAATCCGAGGAGAATGGCCGGAGACGGAGATCCGGCGAGGGTCACCGGCGCCGTTCTTGGGCAGGAGAGAGAGAGAGAGAATTTGTGGGGAGAAAGAGTGAATGGGTATGGGGGAGTTGGAACTCCCCCTGCCCGCTCATAACCCCCACACACTCCCGACAGCGCGGTAGTACCGCATTTCATCGTGGTAGTACCGCCCGGGCGGAAGTACCGCACCGCGGGCGGTAGTACCGCTCCCCCAGGCGTCAGTAAAAAATTACTACCTCGCTGGGTGCGGAAGTATCGTGCGCTCCTCACGCGGTAGTACCGTGGCAGGCCGCGGTAGTACCGTGTGCTCAAGAAGATGCAAGTTTCAAGAACAGGGGAAAACAAAAGGGCCTTTGCAAACAAAAACACTGAAAACACAAAACAACACACACAAGCTCGGCACAAAGAAAGAGAGACAAAAGACAACAAAGTCTAAACACGCAACACAACCTCTCCAAAGAGAGGGCGGTGGCCGAAGCCACCTATGTTTGAGTCAATTGGTATGGCACCGCGAAGAATTATCCTTGGGCCCATGACCAAAACTCGTCTTTGAAGCACAAGTGCCATCAACAATGGCTAATGTGTAAGAGTTGATCAATTTATGCATAATGGGGGGAGGAAGAGTTCATTGAGAGAACAACACTCCCCCTATGTCCATGCCTACATCTAAACAAGATAACAAGTTGAGTATGGTGGGGTGTGCAAGGGTTCAAGCAACATTGCTCGAATCAATGATATTTAGCTCATGCCTTAACTCGTGAAATCTTGCTTCATCCAAGGGCTTCGTGAAAATATCTGCAAGGTTATCATGAGTGTTGACGTAGTTGAGCTCGATTTCCCCTCGCCTAATGTGATCCCGGATGAAGTGATACCGAATCTCAATATGCTTCGTCTTGAAGTGTTGCACCGGGTTGAGAGAAATCTTGATGGCACTTTCATTGTCACACCAAAGAGGCACTTTGCCACAAATGACACCGTAATCCTTTAAAGTTTGCCTCATCCATAGAAGTTGTGCACAACAACTACCGGCCGCCACATACTCCGCTTCGGTGGACAAGAGAGACACACAACTTTGCTTCTTAGAAGACCAACTTACCAAAGAGCAACCAAGGAATTGGCACCCTCCGGAAGTGGACTTCCTATCCACTTTGTCTCCCGCCCAATCCGAGTCCGAATAACCTACAAGCTTGAAGTTTGCTCCTCTTGGGTACCATAAGCCAAAGTTTGGGGTATGAGCCAAATATCGAAAGATTCGCTTGACCGCCACAAAGTGGCTTTCCTTAGGTGCGGCTTGAAACCGTGCACAAATTCCCACACTCAACATGATATCTGGTCTAGATGCACAAAGGTAAAGCAAGGAGCCAATCATGGAGCGATATACCTTTTGATCCACCGCTTTACCATTGGGATCAATGTCAAGTTGGCACTTGGTGGGCATTGGAGTGGAAGCCGGCTTGACATCACTTAGCTTGAATCTCTTTAGCATGTCTTGAGTGTATTTGGCTTGGTTGATGAAGGTTCCTTCTCTTCTTTGTTTGACTTTAAATCCAAGGAAAAACTTCACTCTCCCATCGAAGACATCTTGAACTTAGAGGTCATGAGAGCGGCAAATTCCTCATTGAAAGCTTTGTTAGGGGAACCAAAGATAATGTCATCAACATATAGTTGGCACACAAACAACTCCCCTTTGACCTTCTTAGTAAAAAGAGTGGGATCGATTTGCCCAACTTCAAATCCACGATCTTGCAACAACTCGGTAAGGTGGTCATACCACGCACGTGGGGCTTGCTTAAGGCCATAGAGTCCCTTATCGAGTTGATACACATGATCGGGGAAGTAGGGATCCTCGAACCCAGGGGGTTGCTTGACATATACCAACTCATTAATAGGACCATTAAGAAAAGCACTCTTCACATCCATTTGTTGTAACTTAAAGTTATGATGGGAAGCATAAGCAATCAACAAACGAATGGATTCAAGGCGAGCAACGGGAGCAAAGGTTTCACCGTAGTCGATATCCTCGACTTGGGAGTAGCCTTGTGCTACCAATCTTACCTTGTTGCGAACGATGGTCCCATGAGCATCTTGCTTGTTCTTGAATATCCACTTGGTTCCAATGACATTGTGGTTCCCCGTTGGCCTTGGCACCAATCTCCACACCTTGTTCTACTCGAAGTTGTTGAGCTCTTCATGCATGGCATTGAGCCAATCCGGATCTTCGAGCGCCTCATAGACCTTTTGGGGTTCAACACAAGAGACAAACGCGTGATGTTCACAATAGTTTGCCAATTGTCTACGAGTGCTTACCCCCTTTTGAATGCTTCCAAGCACATTCTTCATGAGGTGACCCTTGGTAGAGAGCTTGGATGCAATCTTGGTGGCACGACGCTCCAATTCCTCCTTGGGGGTGAGATGAGGAGCGGTCACTTGATCATCTTGAGCGCCATCTTAAGCGTGTTCTTGATCTTGAGCTTGCTCTTGATCTTGAACATGCTCGGAGGAGAGAACTTGACCTTGGGCATCACTTGGTGATCCAACACCGTCTTGAGATTGACCTTGCCCTTGGTCTTGTTCATGATGTTGAGGGCCTTCACTTTGTTCTTTGGAAGCGTGTGGGCCTTGGATTGGTGATGGCTCCACTTGAGTGGAGCATTGTCCTTCTCCTTCGGCCACAAGGGGTTCCTCAATGGGTAGGATAAAACCAACTCCCATTCTTCTTATGGCTTGAGGAGGAATTTCATCACCTACATCACAAGTGCCACTTTGCTCCACTTGGGAGCCGTTATTCTCATCAAACTCCATGTTACACGTCTCCTCAATAAGTCAGTAAGCATGAGAGTTTGTAGCATAACCAACAAATATGCCCTCATAAGCTCTAGCCACAAATTTGGACAAACGAACACCTTTCTTGAGAATGAAACACTTACACCCGAACACCCGAAAGTACTTGAGGTTGGGCTTGTTACCGGTGAGTATCTCATATGGAGTCTTGTTCAAGCCCTTGCGGAGGTAGAGCCGATTGGATGCATGACACGCGGTGTTGATGGCTTCGGCCCAAAAGTTGTATGGAGACTTGAACTCCGACATCATGGTCCTTGCCGCATCCATCAACGTCCGGTTCTTCCTCTCCGCTACACCATTTTGTTGAGGGGTGTATGGTGCGGAATATTGATGCTTGATCCCCTCATCACTAAGAAACTCATCCAAGGTGTAGTTCTTGAACTCGGTGTCGTTGTCACTTCTTATGGTCAAGATCTTTGCATTGTGTTGGCGTTGGGCTTAATTTGCAAAGTCAATGACGGTTGTTGGGTCTCGCTCTTCCTCTTGAAGAAATATACCCAAGTGTATCTTGAATAGTCATCCACAATCACCAAGCAATACTTCCTACCCCCAAGGCTATCAAAGGAAGGAGGCCCAAAGAGATCCAACTGAAGGAGCTCCAAAGGCCTCTTCGAGTAAATGATAGTTGTGGGAGGGTGAGCCTTTTCATGAAGCTTTCCTTCGATACAAGCACTGCAAGCATGATCTTTAGCAAAACTAACATTTGTTTGTCCACGGACATGGTCCCCCTTGAGAAGACTTTGCAAAGATCTCATATTGACATGGGCTAAACGGCGATGCCAAAGCCATCCCACGTCAACTTTAGACATTAGACATGTCGCGGTCTTAGTGGGTCGCTCCGAAAAGTTAATCACATAGAGACCGTTCTCGACATGCCCAACAAAGGCTACTTTAAGAGTCTTGCTCCACAAGAGGGCCACGGTATCAATATCAAAGAAAGTGGCAAAGCCCATAAGTGCAAGTTGACGAACAAAAAGTAAGTTGTATGCAAGGGACTCAACAAGCATGACCTTCTCGATCGTGAGATCATGAGAAATGACAACCTTGCCAAGTCCCAATACCTTAGAAGACG
The DNA here is from genome assembly GCF_018294505.1 of Triticum aestivum. Taxonomy (NCBI): domain Eukaryota; kingdom Viridiplantae; phylum Streptophyta; class Magnoliopsida; order Poales; family Poaceae; genus Triticum; species Triticum aestivum. Next base: position 47,293,418 of record NC_057805.1, read on the forward strand.
AGGCATCAGCCCACTCGAGATTGGTGGGCATTGATGGAATCTTGTGCACGTCCACCACCAAGTCCCTGCTTCCGGTGATATGATTTGTAGCTCCACTATCGAGCAACCATGATCCCCCACCGGAAGCAAACACCTACAAGAGATCAATGCTTGGTTTTAGGTACCCATTTTTAATGGGTCCTTTGATGTTAGTGACAAGGGTCTTAGGAACCCAAATCGACCATTCAATGTACTCATAAGGAGAACCAACAAATTTGGCATAAACATGCCCATCACTAGCACGGCACAACACATAATAAGGGTTAAAGTCGCCGGCATTGTTGGAAGGGGTGGCATTGCCCTTCTTGACACCACCACCCTTCACATTGTTCTTCTTCTCCTTGGAAGCACCCTCTCCCTCCTTCACAAAGGTTTGCTTGAGAGGGCGAGGTCGTTTGGTCTTGTCATTCTTCTTCTTGTTCTTGGGCATGGGTGCGAACCCAATCCCCTCCTTGGCCACAACTTCCTTGTGATTGCTCAAAAGGTCGTTGAGGTTCTTCTCACCTTGTATGCACGACACAAGGCCTTTCTCAAGTTGCTCCTTCAACTTAGCATTCTCCTCAACAAGATGCACATGCTCAAAACAAGGGTTAGTAGCATTTGCATTATCAATTAAAACCATATGAGGAAAAGTGGCTTTCTCCTTGGTTGGCTTCACTTGGAGTTGATCATGAGATTCCTTGAGGCTAGCATGAACACCTTTCAAGGCCTTGTGAGCCTTGTCAAGTATATCAAACTCCTCCTTGAGTCTAGCAAGATCAACCCCGAGTTTAGCCTTCTCGGATTTTAGCGCATGAGATACAACGAGAGCATGATCAAGATCTTTCTTTAATTTAGCATGATCATCGTTGTATGACTCCTCAAGAGCCAAACGATGACCACGCTCTTCCTCAAGAGCGTTAGAGAGATCCGATATCTCATCGGCATAGTCACGACTATGCCCCTCCATCCTAGAGATGGTCTCTTCGTGAGCCTCGGTCATGTCATTGGCTTCACCAAGTTGTTCCAAGAGAGCAACAAAGTGCTTCTTGGATTTACCCTTGAGTTTGCTCATAAAAGACTCAAACTCATTCTCCTCCACATTAGGCCCCTCATGTTCATCAATGCAATCCGTCAAAGAGGGATTATTAATGATGGTAGTTTTGATGTTGGGGGTTACCTTGTTGGTGGCTTTAGCCATGAGGCACTTGGCGGTGATGTTCTCATTGGGTGAGTCGAAGAGAGACACCCGTGTAGTTGTTGTAATGGCAACGGAGGCCATGGAAATCGACTCAACATCTTCATCATCACCATCATCCTCATTGTACTCTTCTTGTACCACCAACGCCTTGGGAGGAGTCTTCTTGGTGAAGTTGCTCTTGTTAGGGAAAGACTTGGCCTTGTCCTTTCGGATGAGCTTGCCACCATTGTCTTCCCTCTTCTCATAAGGGCATTCCGCAACAAAATAGCTCACATTGCCACAATTATAGCAAGTCCTCACACGTTGCTTGACCTTCGCGCCACTTGAGTTGTTCTTGTTGAAGTTGGGCCTTGAGTTCTTCTTGCTCCAAAATTGCCTTGAAGCAAGAGCCATGTGTTCATGATAGGCATACTTTGTATCTTCGGGGTTGCTCTCCTATTCTTCCTCTTCGTCCTCTTGTTCCACACTAACCTTGGCCTTTAATGCAAGGTTGGGCTTCTTTGCTCTTTGAGAACGTAGCACCGCATTGTCGGCGGTCTTGTCCAAGATGCTCATAGCCACAAACTCATCCAACACTTCACTTGAGGACAAGGTGTGGAAGTCCGGCCTTTGACGAATGACGGAGGACATGGCCTTGTGGTAAGGCATCATTGCCTTGAGGAATTTGCGCTTCATCCAATTGTCATCCGTGTCCTTGCTCCCATGATCTCGGAGTGAGACTGCGAGTTTGGTTACTCTCCGATAAAGCTCACGAGGTTCTTCATCTTCTTTCATTGCAAACTCATCGGCTTCATCTTGCACCACTTCATAGTTGGAGCGTTGAATGCTTGCGCTTCCCCTGTAGAGGGAAACAACTTGGTGCCAAGCATCTTTGGCCATGGCATAGGGCCAGAGGTGAGGAAGATCTTCGGGTGGAATTGCATCTTGGATGATGAAGAGATCATTCTCATTGAATTGATTATCCGCGGCTTCTCCAGGAGTGAAGTTGCTTCGGTCATGTGGATAGAAACCTTCTTCAATGATTCTCCAAAGATTAGTATTCACATGATTTAAATGACACTTAAACTGATAGACCCAAGAATCAAAGTCCTCATTTTTAACAATCTTAGGGGCAGGACTGGCATGATTCAAATGAGTGGAAGGAATTGGTCCACCATAAACAAGTGGAGGTTCCACATGGGCAAAGATGCCGGTGCCATTCTTACCACTAGAAGAAGGAGCTTTTTCACTAGTAGCTTCCGCCTTGTCGGAGTTAGCATCCGTCACCTTGTTAGTGGGATCACCCACTTTCAACGGTGCGGTGGATAGTTTAAGGTCTTCTAGGAATTTATTAAACATGCTTTCAACCTCGGTCGTCATGGAGGTTTTCAATGTGTCCAAAGCCACATTGAATTCCTCACGAGAGACCGTGGTTCCCCCATCGGCCGTAGACGAGATCGGATTCACACCGGAGTGCTCCTCCCCACCGTCTACGGTGTCAACCATACTCTTCGGACGGCAAAGTCCTTAATAAAGAGACGAGGCTCTGATACCAATTGAAAGGATCGATATAGTTGACTAGAGGGGGGGTGAATAGGCAACTAACAATTTTTAGCTTTTCTTTACCAAATTAAACTTTGCATCAAAGTAGGTTGTCTAGATATGCAACTAGGTGGGCAACCTATATGATGCAACAACAACAAGCACACAAGCAAGCAAGGGATATAGCACAAATAAGCTTGCACAAGTAAAGGCACGAGATAACCAAGAGTGGAGCCGGTGAAGACAAGGATGTGTTACCAAAGTTCCTTCCTTTTGAGGGGAAGTACGTCTCCGTTGGAGCGGTGTGGAGGCACAATGCTCCCCAAGAAGCCACTAGGGCCACCGTATTCTCCTCACGCCCTCACACAATGCGAGATGCCGTGATTCCACTATTGGTGCCCTCGGAGGCGGCGACTGGACCTTTACAAACAAGGTTGGGGCAATCTCCACAACTTAATTGGAGGCTCCCAACGACACCACGAAGCTTCACCACAATGGACTATGGCTCCACGGCGACCTCAACCGTCTAGGGTGCTCAAACACCCAAGAGTAACAAGATCCGCAAGGGATTAGTGGGGGGAATAAAATTTCTCTTGGTGGAAGTGTAAATCGGGGCCTTCTCAACCAATCCCTAGAAAATCAACAAGTTTGATTGGCTAGGGAGAGAGATCGGGTGAAAATGGAGCTTGGAGCAACAATGGAGCTTAGAAAATGGAAGAGGTAGTCAACTCAGAGAAGAAGACACCCCTTATATAGTGGAGAGACAAATCCAACCGTTAACCACTTAACCAGCCCGCGACCTATGGTATTACCGCACCAAACAAGCGGTACTACCGCAAGGGCTCACGGTACTACCGCTGTCACGGCAGGAGCTAGCCTAGGCCTATAGCATTGAAGCTGAGGGCGGTACCGCCGCTGGCGCGGTACTACCGATCCCCCTTGCGGTACTACCGCAAGGCAGGATTGGACTAGCCTGGGAAGGGCGCGGATAAATAAAAATACATCCGTGGCAACTTCCGCTGAGTTTCAAACAATGCAAAAAACCGACACGGTACTACCACACTTGGCACGCGGTACTACCGCACAGGGAGCGGATGTAAAAAAATTACATCCGCTCCTACTTCCACTCATGTTGCTGTGCCAGGCCAGGAGTCACGGTACTACCGCGCACATGGGGGGGTACTACCGCGTAGGCAGCGGATGTAAAAAATTACATCCGCCCCTACAGCTGCACGAGCAGCTGAGCCTGGCCAGAGGCCACGGTACTATAGCTCCCAAGGAGCGGTACTACCGTGAGCACCTGCGGTACTACCGCAGGGGCCTGCGGTACTACCACGCCGAGGAGCAGTACTACCGCATGCCCCAGAACAGCAACACTAGGAATACCTCCTTTTGCATATACGTGAAGACACGGAGGATGCTCCATAGTGCAAAGGGAAAGGCGGTGCAAAAGGAAGTAAACTTGTACGTGATGATTCCACCCAAACCTTTCCAAAGCGGACCCCCTCTTAATAGTACGGCTTCCCTACGACTCAAATCCACCGAAAAGAAACGTAGAAAAACACCGTCTTCAATAGTCTCCGAGGGGCACCAAACCGTCTTGTGCCTAGTGATGAAAAGTCATAAATACTCAAGGTACAAGATTAGTCCACAAAAGCATTGTCATCAATCACCAAAACACCTTAGGGATAAATATGCCCTTACAGAAAGGTTGTAGTGCTCCCACTCACTTTCTTGTAAATACAGGCTTCATCGCAAGTGATAATACTACGTGCTTTGATCAACTCATCAAAGCGTATATTCCAACTCTGAGATGCTTTGCACCAGTCCATGGATGGATCGCTGGAGCTTGCACATTTTGTTAGCACCTTTAGGATCGACAAAACCTTCTGGTTGCATCATATACAACTCTTCTTTAAGAAATCCATTAAGGAATGTAGTTTTGACATCCATTTGCTAGATTTCATAAAATGTGGCAATTTGCTAACATGATTCGGACAGACTTAAGCATCGCTACGAGTGAGAAAATCTCGTCGTAGTCAACACCTTGAACTTTGTCAAAAACCTTTTTCGACAAGTCTAGCTTTGTAGATAGTAACACTACTATCAGTGTCCGTCTTCCTCTTGAAGATCCACTTATTTTCTATGGCTTGCCGATCATCGGGCAAGTCAACCAGAGTCCACACTTTGTTCTCATACATGGATCCCATCTCAGATTTCATGGCCTCAAGCCATTTCACGGAATCTGGGCTCATCATCGCTTCCTCATAGTTTGTAGGTTCGTCATGGTCAAGTAACATGAACTCCAGAATAGGATTACCATACCACTCTGGTGCGGAACATACTCTGGTTGACCTACGAGGTTCGGTAGTAACTTGATCCGAAGCTTCATGATCATCATCATTAAGTTCCTCACTAATTGGTGTAAGCATCACTTGAACTGATTTCAGTGAAGAAATACTTTCCAATTCGGGAGAAGGTACAATTACCTCATCAAGTTCTACCTTCCTCCCACTCACTTCTTTCGAGAGAAGCTCCTTCTCAAAAAAGGATCCATTCTTAGCAACAAAGATCTTGCCTTTGGATCTGTGATAGAAGGTGTACCCAACAGTCTCTTTTGGGTATCCTATGAAGACACATTTCTCCGATTTGGGTTCGAGCTTATCAGGTTCAAACTTTAAGAAATGACAACTTGGGTTTCTTGCCAAACCACAGTTCATAAGGTGTCATCTCAACAGATTTAGATCGTGCCCTATTTAACGTGAATGCAGCTGTCTCTAATGCATAACCCCAAAACAATAGTGGTAAATCGGTAAGAGACATCATAGATTGCACTATATCCAATAAAGTATGGTTATGACGTTCGGACACACCATTATGCTGTGGTGTTCCAGGTGGCATGAGTTTGTGAAACTATTCCACATTGTTTTAATTGAAGGCCAAACTCGTAACTCAAATATTTGCCTCTACGATCAGATCGTAGAAACTTTATTTTCTTGTTACGATGATTCTCTACTTCACTCTGAAAATCTTTGAACTTTTCAAGTGTTTCAGACTTGTGTTTCATCAAGTAGATATACACATATCTGCTCAAATCATCTGTGAAGGTCAGAAAACTATGATACCCGCCATGAGCCTCAACACTCATTGGACCGCCTACATCGGTATGTATTATTTCCAATAAGTCAGGGGCTCGCTCCATTGTTCCGGAGAATGGAGTCTTAGTCATCTTGCCCATGAGGCATGGTTCGCAAGCATCAAATGATTCATAATCAAGTGATTCCAAAATTCCATCAGCATGGAGTTTCTTCATGCGCTTTACACCAATATGACATAAACGGCAGTGCCAAAAATAAGTTGCACTATCATTATTAACTTTGCATCTTTTGGCTTCAATATTTATGACTATGTGTATCACTACGACCGAGATTCAATAAACCATTTACATTGACTGTATGATCATAAAAGGTTTTTATTCATGTAAATAGAACAACAATTATTCTTTGACTTAAATGAATAACTGTATTGCAATAAACATGATCCAATCATATTCATGCTTAATGCAAACACCAAATAACATTTATTTTAGGTTCAACACTAATCCCGAAGGTAAAAGGAGTGTGCGATGGTGATCTTATCAACCTTGGAATCATTTCCAACACACATCGTCACCTCGCCCTTAACTAGTCTCTGTTTATTTTGCAACTCCCGTTTCGAGTTACTAGTCTTAGCAACTGAACTAGTATCAAATACCAAGGGGTTGCTATAAACACTAGTAAAGTACACATTAGTAACATGTATATCAAATATACGTTTGTTCATTTTGCCATCCTTCTTATCCGCCAAGTATCTAGGGGCAATTCCACTTCCAATGACCATTTCCTTTGTAGTAGAAGCACTCAGTTTCAGGCTTGAGTCTAGCTTTGGGTTTCTTCACGGGAGTGACAACTTGTTCATCATTCTTCTTGAAGTTACCTTTCTATTCTTTTGCCCTTTTTCTTGAAACTAGTGGTCTTGTAAACCATCAACACTTGATGCTCTTTCTTGATTTCTACCTTCGCCAATTTCAACGTCGCGAAGAGCTCGGGAATTACTTTCGTCATCCCTTGCATATTATAGTTCATCATGAAGTTCTAGTAACTTGGTGATAGTGACTACAGAACTTTGTCAATTACTATCTTATCTAGAAGATTAACTCCCACTTGATTCAAGTAATTGTAGTACCCAGACAATCCGAGCACATGCTCACTGGTTAAGCCATTCTCCTCCATTTTGTAGGCAAAGTACTATCAGAGGTCTCATACCTCTCGACACGGGCATGAGTATGAAATACCAATTTCAACTCTTGGAACATCTTATATGCTCCATGGCGTTCAAAACATTTTTGAAGTCCTGGTTCTAAGCCATAGAGCATGGTGCACTAAACTATCAAGTAGTCATCATACCGAGCTTTGTTAAACGTTCATAATGTCTGTATCTACTCCTGCAATAGGTCTGTCATCTAGCGGTGCATCAAGGACATAATTCTTCTGTGCATCAATGAGGATAATCCTCAGATCACGGACCAAGTTCGCATCATTGCTACTATCATCTTTCAACTTAGTTTTCTCTAGGAACATATCATAAATAAAACGGGGAAGCTATTTGCGAGCTATTGATCTACAACATAGATATGCAAATACTATCAGGACTAAGTTCATGATAAATTTAAGTTCAATTAATCATATTACTTAAGAACTCCCACTTAGATAGACATCCCTCGAGTCATCTAAATGATCACGTGATCCATATCAACTAAACCATGTCCGATCATCACGTGAGATGGAGTAGTTTTCAATGGTGAACATCACTATGTTGATCATATCTACTATATGATTCACGTTCGACCTTTCGGTCTCCTGTGTTCCGAGGCCATATCTGCATATGCTAGGCTCGTCAAGTTTAACCCGAGTATTCTGCATGTGCAAAACTAGCTTGCACCCATTGTATGTGAACGTAGAGCTTATCACACCCGATCATCAGGTGGTGTCTCAGCACGAAGAACTGTCGCAACGGTGCATACTCAGGGAGAACACTTATACCTTGAAATTTTAGTAAGGTATCATCTTATAAAGCTACCGCCGAACCAAGCAAAATAAGATGTATAAAAGATAAACATCACATGCAATCAAAATATGTGACATGATATGGCCATCATCATCTTGTGCCTTTGATCTCCATCTCCAAAGTATCGTCATGATTTCTATCGTCATCGGCATGACACCATGATCTCTATCATCTTGATCTCTATCAACGTGTCGTCATATGGTCGTCTCGCCAACTATTGCTTTTGCAACTATTTCTATCGCATAGCGATAAAGTAAAGCAATCACATGGCACTTGCATCTTATGCAATAAAGAGACAACCATAAGGCTCCTGCCAGTTGCCAATAATTTCAAAAACATGATCATCTCATAAAACAATTTATATCTCATCATGTCTTGACCATATCATATCACAACATGCCCTGCAAAAACAAGTTAGACGTCCTCTACTTTGTTGTTGCAAGTTTTACGTGGCTGCTACATGCTTAGCAAGAACCGTTCTTACCTACGCATCAAAGCCACAACGATTTTTCGTCAAGTGTGCTGTTTTAACCTTGGGATAATTAGATTTATGCCCCTAGTTGTGTCCCACTCGTCTGTTTTACCCCTAATTCCCAAAAGTCACCGGTTCTGTCCGAGTCACTTTGCTCCTCTTATGCTTTTGCCCTTTGACCGTTTGACCATCAGTTTGAAAACTTCATAACTAATTCATAGTGAATCAGAAAAATGCAAATAAGATACCAAAATGTTCAGAAAAACATCACCTATATGTCAGTGTCATTTGCATTCATGAAAAAAGTGTTGGAAAGTGCACATCCGAGTTTTAGCTCTTTTGATACAACCATGAATAGTGAACTCAAAAAAATTCAAAAAAATATGGTGGCGAAGAACAACAAATGTTCTAAGTGCTTGCCAAGTTTCATTAGGGAACGACATTCGTGGAAGTCGTGGCAAAAAAATAATCTATTTTGGAGTGCTGATTGTTTTTTTGCCATGGCACCCACGAATGTTATTCCCTGATGAAACATGGCAGGCACTTAAAACATTTGTCATTCTTTGCCACCATTTGTTTTTCAATTTTTTGAACTTTTTTAGATTTTACTATTCATGGTGGTAGCATAAGAGCTAAAACTCGGATGGGCACTTTCCAACACTTTTTTCATGAATGCAAATGACACTGACATATAGGTGATGTTTTTCTGAACATTTCAGTATCTTATTTGCATTTTTCTGATTTAGTATGAATTAGTTATGAAGTTTTCAAACTGATGGTCAAACGGTCAAAGGGCAAAAGCATAATAGGAGCAAAGTGACTTGGACAGAACCAGTGACTTTTGGGAATTAGGGGTAAAACAGATGAGTGGGACACAACTAGGGGCATAAATCTAATTATCCCTTTAACCTTCAACAAGGACCGGGCGTAGTCACACTCGATTCAATTAAAGTTGGAGAAACATACACCCACTAGCCACCTCTGTGCGAAGCACGGCGGTAGAACCAGTCTCATGAATGCGGTCATGTAATGTCGGTCTGAGCCGCTTCATCCAACAATACCGCTGAATCAAAGTATGACATGCTGGTAAGCAGTATGACTATTATCGCCCACAACTCTTTGTGTTCTACTCGTGCGTATAACATCTACGCATAGACCTGGCTCTGATACCACTGTTGGGGAACGCAGTAATTTTAAAAAAATTCCTACGCACACGCAAGATTCATCTAGGTGATGCATAGCAACGAGCGGGAGAATGGGTCCACGTACCCTCATAGACCGAAAGCGGAAGAATTTTATCAACGCAGTTGATGTAGTTGTACGTCTTCACGATCCGACCGATCCTAGCACTGAGCGTATGACACCTCCGTGTTCAGCACACATTCAGCTCGATAACGTCCCACGAACTCATGATCCAGTAGAGCTTCGAGGGATAGCTTCGTCAGCACGACGGTGATGATGAAGCTACCGGTGTAGGGCTTCGCCTAAGCACTACGACGATATGACTGAGGTGGATTATGGTGGAGGGGGGCACCGCACACGGCTTGGAACAATCAACCTGTGTGTACTAGGGTGCCCCCTGGCCCCGTATATAAAGGGACAAGGGGGGAGGCCGGCCGGCCCTTGGTGCGCCCAAGGAGAGGAGGAATCCTGCTCCTAGTAGGAGTAGGATTCATCCTTTCCTAGTCCTACTAGGAAGGGGGAAGTAGGAAGGAAGGAGAGGGAGAGGGAGAGGGAGAGGGAAAGAGGGGCCGCGACCCCTTCCCCTAGTCCTATTCGGACTCCCCTTGGGGGGGCACCTCCTGGGCTGCTGCCCTTTCTCTCCCCTAAGGCCCACTAAGGCCCAATACTTCCCCGGGGGGTTCCGGTAACCCCTCCGGCACTCCGGTTTTCTCCGAAATCACTCGGAACACTTCCGGTGTCCGAATATAGCCGTCCAATATATCGATCTTTATGTCTCGACCATTTTGAGACTCCTCGTCATGTCCGTGACTCCAAACTACCTTCGGTACATCAAAACACATAAACTCATAATACCGATCGTCACTGAACGTTAAGTGTGCGGACCCTACGGGTTCGAGAACTATGTAGACATGACCGAGACATGTCTCCGGTCAATAACCAATAGCGAAACCTGGATGCTCATATTGGCTCCTACATATTCTACGAAGATCTTTATCGGTCAAACCGCATAACAACATACGTTGTTCCCTTTGTCATCGGTATGTTACTTGCCCGAGATTCAATCGTCGATATCTCAATACCTAGTTCAATCTCGTTACCGGCAAGTCTCTTTACCCATTCCGTAATGCATCATCCCGTAACTAACTCATTAGTCACATTGCTTGCAAGGCTTATAGTGATGTGCACTACCGAGAGGGCCCAGAAATACCTCTCCGACAATCGGAGTGACAAATCCTAATCTCGATCTATGCCAACTCAACAAGTACCATCGGAGACACCTGTAGAGCACCTTTATAATCACCCAGTTACATTGTGACGTTTGGTAGCACACAAAGTTTTCCTCTGGTATTCGGGAGTTGCATAATCTCATAGTCATAGGAACATGTATAAGTCATGAAGAAAGCAATAGCAACATACTAAACGATCAAGTGCTAAGCTAACGGAATGGGTCAAGTCAATCACATCATTCTCTAATGATGTGATCCCGTTAATCACATGACAACTCATGTCTATGGCTAGGAAACTTAACCATCTTTGATTCAACGAGCTAGTCAAGTAGAGGCATACTAGTGACACTCTGTTTGTCAATGTATCCACACATGTACTAAGTTTCCGGTTAATACAATTCTAGCATGAATAATAAACATTTATCATGAAATAAGGAAATAAATAATAACTTTATTATTGCCTCTAGGGCATATTTCCTTCATTTGGGCGTTGTTTGATGACGAGCTTGTCTCCCGTATGACAGCTAATGAGGAGCCCAATGCAAGGTTATGGTTATTTCAGCTTAGTGATGAGATGGATCATGACAGTTTTACTCGGATGGCTGTCACACTTTGGTCGGTTTGGTACGTGAGAAGAAAGGCAGTTTATGAATCTATATTCCAAAGTCCCCAACAAACTATCTACTTTGTGGAGAATTTTATCGAGAGCTGGGACAAATTTCTAACATTCGAGTGCGCCATGAAGCAAGAGCTGCTTCAAAAATCCCTCCAGAACGGTGGTTACCTCCACCCGCAGGTTGTGTGAAAATCAATGTTGATGGAGCAGTCGCTAGATCACACCATGGAGGAGTTGTGGTGGCCCTGCGTAGAGACCAATCAGGACTTTACTTGGGTTCTTCGGCTGTGGTCTTCCAAGGAATTAATGATCCATTGATTCTGGAAACGTATGCTTGTCGAGAAGCTCTAGCTCTTGCGGAGGATCTCGCCGTGCAAAATATTTTGGTGGCCTCAGACTGTCAAGAAGCGGTGAACGACATCAACAAAGGGACAGGGGTCCTAATGCTGCCATAGTACATGAAATATCAGCTCGTCGTGATAGTTTTACTTCTAGTGCTTTCATTCATGAACTTAGGAACTTTAACTTTGAGGCTCACAAACTCGCCAAGTTCGCTTGTAATTTAGGTGTAGGTCGACATATTTGGTTGGGAAATCCTCATGACCCAAACCTTGTACCTAGGACCTTTGCTTTGGTTGAATAAAGATGGCGAGTTTCTCTAAAAAAAGCTAGTTAACGAGCGCTCCTTCGGGAGCCTCGCAACGATTAGCGCCACTTGGCGTGCTCTCAGCCATTCGCCATGTGTCGCGTTCTGGGCGCTCCCTCTGGATTTTGTTTTTTTTTTCGCACGCGTTTTCGGCTATTTGAACGGTTTTTCCCGTTTTTTGACGTTTTGGTTTTCCACCGGTCTTCCTTAGCTTTTCGACCAAATTTTTTTTTTGCGCAAAAAACATGTTTTTTTCCCTTTCATGAGATTCACGATTTTGCTTCTGCGAGAGGCACGGTCGTGCTATCGCGAGAGTCACGGCCGTGCCTCTCGGAAACGGAAAAATGCGTTTTTTTCCTTTCGCGAGAGTCACGGTTTTGCTTCCGCGAGAGGCACGGTTGTGCTTTCGCGAGAGTCACGGCCGTGCCTCTCAGAAATGAAAAAACACGTTTTCTGTTTTTTTTCTTTCGCGAGAGTCGTTGTTTTGCTTCCGCGAGAGGCACGGGTGTGCTTTCGCGAGAGTCACGGCCGTGCCTCCTCGGAAACAAAAAAACGTGTTTTCTCTTCTTTTTTTCCTTCCGCGAGAGTCACGGTTTTGCTTCCATGAGAGGCACGGTTGTGAATTCGTGAGATGCACGGGCGTGCCTCTTTCGGAAAGGGAAAAAACCCGTGCTCCCGATTCGGTTTTTTTGTCCGGTTTTTTCGGCCTGTTTTTTTCGTGAATTTTTTTTCGTCAAAACCTATCAACATGGGATCTAGTTTTGAAGATCTCGACGCAAGGAATCCAATGGTGAAAGCGATTTGAGATTTGGACGCACGTTTGAGAGATAAAACGTTTTGAATAAACAGATCTACGAAAAAAGGGAAAACTCCCAGGTTGCGACAAGTGGCGCGCTGCATGGGCGCCACTTGTCGCAACCTGGGGAGTTGAGTGATGTTTGCAAGGAGTACTCCTCAACTAGTGATTTTGCTTTTTTTAGGGGTGAAAAACTGTTTATTCATCACCAAAAACCACACAAAGTGGGATGCAAGAAGGGTCATGGGGATTACCAAACCAGACGTGGCGGCTCGAACCCTGAGAGAGAGCAAATCTAGCTAGTCTATGTGCTTCATAGTTAACAACACGACCCTCAAAACAGAAATTACAATTAAACAAAGTAGCTTTGAGATTTATTTCACTAATGATAGCGCCATATGGGCCTCTGACCCCTTTAGAAATGTCCGAGACAACTTGCTTGCAATCCGAAGCAATGATAATTTTGCAAATTGAGATCCTCTGCCAATGTAAATGCCTTCCGACATGCAATCGCCTCCAGTACTGTGGGATCACATATGCCATAGATGACAAGCGCAGAACTACCCTAACATAGTTGCCCTGATCGTCCCGACAGACAGCAGCTGCGGACCCTCCATGCTCAAATCTAACCCCCGCGTCCACATGAATTTTTGCATAGCCTGCTGGTGGAGCCTTGGGTCTAGCCTGAGGAGCCACATGCGATATGGCATGCTGAACAACGTGTGTGTTGTTGCAGCCAATGATCTCTAGATCTGAGATGAACCTGGTTATGAAAGCATGTGTGGAGAGTGGGCTCTGGAATATGCCTTCATGTATTGCCTTTTGTCGTGCCGACCAAATAGCCCACAAGGTAACCGCAAGCAAAGTGAATTTATCATGGGACAGAAATCCCATCAGAGTACAAAGCCAGTGTTTAGCTGAAGGTTTAGTAAGTTTCATCATGAGTTGTGCTAACTCACTATCGATGAGAACCCAAATACTTCTGGATGTGGTACATTCGATGAGTGAATGCCGCCATGAGTCTGGCGCACCACAAAGCCCGCAGCTGGCTGAATCTGTCATGTGCCGATGCGCGCACATCATTTGTTGGCAACGAGTGTTTGGATAGGCGCCACAAAAACATCCGCACCTTTGCTGGGACACTTGTCTTCCACAACAATTTCCATGCTTTCTCTTCGGAATTGGAGCTAGAAGAGCCCCTAGCCCCTTCAACCATGCTTCTCTCCATTGTTTCGTCGCAACTAGCATTTTATAGGCTGACTTCACAGTGAACGGTCCATGTTTCTCAAAATGCCAGCCCCAAAAGTCAGGGAGGTTCTGGGTACAGAGAGGAGTTCCCAGGATAACTCGGGCATCCATTGGCATAAAAGTCGCCTCCACCATTGCTCTGTTCCAAGTTGCCGACGTGTGATCAATTAATTCTGACACCAATGATGGCGGATTCTGTACATGACAGCCATACAGACGGAGTATCTCGTCCCTGGGAAGCCAATTGTCATTCCAGATGTGTGTTGTGTTACCATTCCCAACACGCCTGATCAATCCCTGCTTTAAAATGTCTCTTCCCTAAAAAATAGGCCTCCATACCTGGCTAGGGTGGCCTCCGAGACTAGCCTGCAAAATATCGGAGTATGGGAAGTATATGCTTTTCAACAGCCGTGCACTCAAGGACTTTGGGTTCTGTAGTAGCCTCCAAGCCTGCCTGGCAAGCATTGCGAGATTGAACAGCTCGAAATCTTTGAAACATAGGCCCCCCATACCTTTTGGTTGAGTCATAGTTTGCTAGGAGACCCAATGAGGTTTGCGTTTGCCCTCGTTGCTCCCCCACTAGAACTTTTTGATCAGCATATTGAGGTGTTCACATAGGCCTCTAAGGAGTTTGAAGCAGGACATAGAATAAACCGGCACTGCCTGAGCTACAGCTTTAACCAGGACTTCCTTACCGGCTGTAGACATAGTGTTTTCAATCCACCCTTGTACCTTGCTCCATAATCGGTCCTTCAAATATTTGAAGGCCCCATTTTTTGAGTTACCAATGTCAGACGACATTCCCAAATATTTCTCGTTCAGATTTTCATTTGGGACGTGAAGCAATTCTTTAATCTGCACCCTTACATTCTTAGGTACTCCTTTGCTGAAGAAAAATAATGATTTCGAAAATTTTATATGTTGAACTGTTGCCTAATGTCGGTGTCAAAACTGGCGGATCTCGGGTAGGGGGTCCCGAACTCTGCATCTGAGGCGGATGGTAACAGGAGGCGGGGGACACAATGTTTACCCAGGTTCGGGCCCTCTCGATGGAGCTAATACCCTACTTCCTGCTTGATTGATCTTGATGATATGAGTATTACAAGAGTTGATCTACCACGAGATCGTAGAGGCTAAACCCTAGAACCTAGCCTATGATTATGACTGTTGTTGTCCTACGGACTAAAACCCTTCGGTTTATATAGACACCGGAGGGGGCTAGGGTTACACAGAGTCGGTTACAAGGGAGGAGATCTACATATCCGGATTGCCAAGCTTGCCTTTCACGCCAAGGAGAGTCCCACCCTGACACGGGACGAAGTCTTCAATCTTGTACCTTCATAGTCCAACAGTCCGTCCAAAGTATATAGTCCGGCTGTCCGAGGACCCCCTAACCCAGGACTCCCTCAGTAGCCCCTGAACCAGGCTTCAATGACGATGAGTCCGGCGCGCAGATTGTCTTCGACATTGCAAGGCGGGTTCCTCCTCCGAATACTCCATAGAAGATTTTGAACATGAGGATCGTGTCCGGCTCTGCAAAACAAATTCCACATACCACCGTAGAGAGTATAATATTCCACAAATCTAATCTGCTGACAACTTTTATAGCGTGACATCCTGCCGTGGTTCGGTCATTACGAACCATTTTTCCCAGCCTGCCACTGCACGTGTTGCGAGGCGGTTTTCTTGGCACGTCTTGTCAAAGCAGAGATCGTGTCCCCTTATTACGGGATTCTCATCAATACGGGTGTGGGTAACCCATCGCAACTGCTGATATGATTCCTTGGTTTTAGGCAAGTTCCAAACGGCCACGCGGAGGACGCTTGATATTCACCCTCTTTATAAAGGGGCCAAGGCTTGTCCTTTTCTTCTCGCGCTCGATACTTCCCTTCCCCCACCTCGGATTCCAACACCCAAGGCTCAGGCTAAGCGCTTTGGACCTTCAATCATGTCCGGATCCAACCTTCAAGGCCGGTGGACAGAGGAGAACATCAAGAAGCTAAGAGAAGCCAGGTATCTGACCGCCGAAATCTCGCATAGGCTGCCTGCTCAAGGGCAAGTCATCCCCACTCCCGAACCCAACGAGAGTGTCGTATTTGTTTTCCACTTCCTCCGAGGGCTAGGCTTTAATCTTGATCCCTTTGTTAGAGGGCTTATGTTCTATTACGGGCTCGATTTCCATGATCTAGCTCCAGATTCCATCCTTCACATCTCATCGTTTATCGTCGTGTGTGAGGCCTTCCTCTGCATCACCCCACACTTCGGCTTATGGCTCAAGACCTTCAATGTGAAGCCGAAGATAATCGATGGGCGACACGCAGAGTGCGGAGGTGCCGTAATAAGCAAAGGCGCCGATGCCCCATGGCCAAAGGGTTCCTTCCCGGAGATGTCCAACTTATGGCAGCGGGAGTGGTTTTACATCACAGCTCCCCGAAGTACTAAGTGGGTGGCTCCCCCCACCTTCCGTTCGAGGCCCCCGCCACAACTGGCGTCATGGGTCAACAAGGGGCTGGACTGGGGGCCAGTTAATGACGTACCGACATTGCAGAGTCGCATCCGAGATCTCCTCGAGAGAGATGTCAGCCTTGTCAAGGTAATGCAAGTCATGCTAGTTCGTCGGGTCCTGCCATGCCAACGTCGACCTCTCCGCATGTGGGAATTCAACCCGAAGGACCGCGAACTATTCAGCAATTCTTCGGCGTGACGCTCGAAGGGATGTATGGATTGTTCTTCGGATCACGAAAAAAGTGTCTGAACACCACCGAGGATGCGGGTTTGAACTGCAATCGTCCAGATACCCATGTAAGTAATTCTGCGGCCGAACACGCTGTCTTTTTATTTGTCACAACATCATTCTGAAAAAATCACTCTTTGACCAGAACTGGATAAAAAAAGGCGAAGATGATCAGGTGTTCGGCGCCCCTTCCCGAAGGCTCTCCGGATCCTGTACTAGCCAGGATGCTTGAGCACGTACCTTATCAAGTGCCATCAAAGGAAGATAAAGGGAGGAATAAAGAAGCCGAAAGCGAGCCTCACGCATTACCGGGGGAATTAGTGTCCCTCAAAGGAGGATAATCGGGGAGAAGAATCTAGAATTCCCTCTCCCCAAGGAAGGAAAAGGACTGCCTCTGAAGACTTGGAAACGAGGGTTTCCAAACGAGGGACGAAACCTTCGCCAGGGGGCCCTGCCCCGGGGGGGGATCCTTACCGCATAGTGCCCGCAAGGGGGCCAGCCCTCCACCGAGCTGTAAGTGAACAAGAGTACTTTTGGTAAATATATCCGGCTTCATCTCTGAGGACAATAACCGAGGCATATATCTTGCAGTCCGGCCCGTAGCCCTTCTCGACAGAGTTCGTCTTCGAGGGATCTTCTTCCGGAGATGATGGAGAGCGAAACGCCTCCCCCTGTCTCCTCGCCTCATGAGGCGGACGACCCTGAGGTGTCGTCACGGAGGATTTCTCCTGATCCGCCTGTTGGAAATATGCCCTAGAGGCAATAATAAATTGGTTATTATCATATTTCCTTGTTCATGATAATCGTTTATTATCCATGCTAGAATTGTATTGATAGGAAACTCAGATACATGTGTGGATACATAGACAACACCATGTCCCTAGTAAGCCTCTAGTTGACTGGCTCGTTGATCAATAGATGGTTACGGTTTCCTGACCATGGACATTGGATGTCGTTGATAACGGGATCACATCATTAGGAGAATGATGTGATGGACAAGACCCAATCCTAAGCCTAGCACAAGATCCTGAAGTTCGTTTGCTAAGAGATTTTCTAATGTCAAGTATCATTTCCTTAGACCATGAGATTGTGCAACTCCCGGATACCATAGGAATGCTTTGGGTGTACCAAACGTCAGAACGTAACTGGGTGGCTATAAAGGTGCACTACAGGTATCTTCGAAAGTGTCTGTTGGGTTGGCACGAATCGAGACTGGGATTTGTCACTCCGTGTAAACGGAGAGGTATCTCTGGGCCCACACGGTAGGACATCATCATAATGTGCACAATGTGACCAAGGAGTTGATCACGGGATGATGTGTTACGGAACGAGTAAAGAGACTTGCTGGTAACGAGATTGAACAAGGTATCGGGATACCGACGATCGAATCTCGGGCAAGTAACATACCGATAGACAAAGGGAATTGTATACGGGATTGATTGAATCCTCGACATCGTGGTTCATCCGATGAGATCATCGAGGAGTATGTGGGAGCCAACATGGGTATCCAGATCCCGCTGTTAGTTATTGGCTGGAGAGGTGTCTCGGTCATGTCTGCATGATTCCCGAACCCGTAGGGTCTACACACTTAAGGTTCAATGACGCTAGGGTTATAGGGAATAAATATACATGGTTACCGAATGTTTTTCGGAGTCCCGAATGAGATCCCGGACGTCACAAGGAGTTCTGGAATGGTCCGTAGGTAAAGATTTATATATGGGATGTCCCGTTTTGGCCACCGGAAGAGTTTCGGGCGTCACCGGTAATGTACGGGGACCACCGGAGGGTTCCGGGGGTCCACCGGGAGGGGCCACCAGCATCGAAGGGCCCTATGGGCTGTATATGGATAGGGACTAGCCCCTTAGTGGGCTGGGCGCCTTCCCCCCAAAGGCCCATGCGCCTAAGGGTTTGGGGGAACCCTAAGGGGAGGCGCCCCCCTTGCCTTGGGGGGCAAGGCAACCCCCCTGGCCACCGCCCCCTCCTCAGATTGGATCTGAGGGGGCCGGCCCCCCTCTCCCTTGCCCCTATATATATGTGGGGGGTGGGAGGGCAGCAGCAACCCAAGTTCTGGCGCAGCCCTTCCCCTCTTCCATGTCCTCCTCCTCTCCCGCGGTGCTTGGCGAAGCCCTGCAGGATTGCCACGCTCCTCCATCACCACCACGCCGTCGTGCTGCTGCTGGAGGGAGTCTTCCCCAACCTCTCCCTCTCTCCTTGCTGGATGAAGGCGTGGGATACGTCACCGGGCTGCACGTGTGTTGAACGCGGAGGCACCGTTCTTCGGTGCTTAGATCGGAATCAACCGCGATCTGAATCGCTACGAGTACGGCTCCTTCATCCGCGTTCTTGCAACGTTTCCGCATCGCGATCTACAATGGTATGTAGATGCACTCCCCTTCCCCTTGTTGCTAGATTACTCCATAGATTGATCTTGGTGGTGCGTAGAAAATTTTGAATTTCCGCTACGTTCCCCAACAGTGGCATCATGAGCTAGGTCTATGCGTAGTTTCTATGCACGAGTAGAACACAAAGTAGTTGTGGGCGTCGATGTTGTCAATTTACTTGCCGTTACTAGTCTTATCTTGATTCGGCGGCATCGTGGGATGAAGCGGCCCGGACCGACCTTACACGTACACTTACGTGAGACAGGTTCCACCGACTGACATGCACTAGTTGCATAAGGTGGCTAGCGGGTGTCTGTCTCTCCCACTTTAGTCGGATCAGATTCGATGAAAAGGGTCCTTATGAAGGGTAAATAGAAATTGGCATATCACGTTGTGGCTTTTGCGTAGGTAAGGAACGTTCTTGCTAGAATCCCATAGCAGCCACGTAAAACATGCAACAACAATTAGAGGACGTCTAACTTGTTTTTGCAGGGTATGCTATGTGATGTGATATGGCCAAAAGGATGTGATGAATGATATATGTGATGTATGAGATTGATCATGTTCTTGTAATAGGAATCACGACTTGCATGTCGATGAGTATGACAACCGGCAGGAGCCATAGGAGTTGTCTTAATTTATTGTATGACCTGCGTGTCAATGAAAACGCCATGTAATTACTTTACTTTATTGGTAACCGTTAGCCATAGTAGTAGAAGTAATAGTTGGCGAGACAACTTCATGAAGACACGATGATGGAGATCATGATGATGGAGATCATGGTGTCATGCCGGTGACGAAGGTGATCATGCCGCGCCTCGAAGATGGAGATCAAAGGCGCAGGATGATATTGGCCATATCACGTCACTTTATGATTTGCATGTGATGTTTGTCATGTTTACATCTTATTTGCTTAGAACGACGGTAGCATAAATAAGATGATCCCTCACTAAAATTTCAAGAGACGTGTTCCCCCTAATTGTGCACCGTTGCGAAGGTTCGTTGTTTCGAAGCACCACGTGATGATCGGGTGTGATAGATTCTAACGTTCGAATACAACGGGTGTTGACGAGCCTAGCATGTACAGACATGGCCTCGGAACACATGCCAAACACTTAGGTTGACTTGACGAGCCTAGCATGTACAGACATGGCCTCAGAACACAAGAGACCGAAAGGTCGAACATGAGTCGTATAGTAGATACGATCAACATGGAGATGTTCACCGATGATGACTAGTCCGTCTCACGTGATGATCGGACACGGCCTAGTTTGACTCGGATCATGTATCACTTAGATGACTAGAGGGATGTCTATCTGAGTGGGAGTTCATTAAATAATCAGATGAACTTAATTATCATGAACATAGTCAAAAGGTCTTTGCAAATTATGTCATAGCTTACGCTTTAGTTCTACTGTTTAAGATATGTTCCTAGAGAAAATTTAGTTGAAAGTTGATACTAGCAATTATGCGGACTGGGTCCATAAACTGAGGATTGTCCTCATTGCTGCACAGAAGGTTTATGTCCTCAATGCACCGCTCGGTGTGCTGAACCTCAGCTTCGTCTGTAGATGTTGCGGAACATCTGACATACACGTTTTGATGACTACGTGATAGTTCAGTGCGTAATGCTAACGGTTTAGAATTGTGGCACCAAAGACGGTTTTTGAACGTCGCAGAACATATGAGATGTTCCGAAGACTGAAATTGGGATTTCAGACTAGTGCCCACGTCAAGAGGTATGAGACCTCTGACAAGTTTCTTAAGCTTGCAGACTAAGGGAGAAAAGCTCAATCGTTGAGCATGTGCTCAGATTGTCTGAGTAGCACAATCACTTGAATCGAGTGGGAGTTAATCTTCCAGATGAGATAGTGATGGTTCTCCATAGTCACTGCCACCAAGCTATTAGAGCTTCGTGATGAACTATAACATATCAGGGATAGATATGATGATCCTTGAGAAACTTGCGATGTTTGACACCGCAAAAGTAGAAATCAAGAAGGAGCATCAATTGTTGATGGTTAGTAAAACCACTAGTTTCTAGAAGGGCAAGGGCAAAAGGGATACTTCATGAAACAGCAAATCATTTGCTGCTCTAGTGAAGAATCCCAAGGTTGAACCCAAACCCGAGACTAAGTGCTTCTGTAATGAGGGGAATGGTCACTGAAGCAGAGCTACCCTAGATACTTGGTAGATGAGAAGGCAGGCAAGGTCGACAGAAGTATATTGGATATACATTATATGAATGTGTACTTTACTAGTACTCCTAGTAGCACCAGGGTATTAGATACCGGTTCGGTTGCTAAGTGTTAGTAACTCGAAATAAAAGCTGCGGAATAAACGGAGACTAGCTAAAGGTGAGATGACGATATGTATTGGAAGTGTTTCCAAGGTTGATGTGATCAAGCATCGCATGCTCCCTCTACCATCGAGATTGGTGTTAAACCTAAATAATTGTTATTTGGTGTTTGCGTTGAGCATAAACATGATTGGATTGTGTTTATTGCAATACGATTATTCATTTAAGGAGAATAATGGTTACTCTGTTTATTTGAATAATACCTTCAATGGTCTTGCACCTAAAATGAATCTCGATCGCAGTGATACACATGTTCGTGCCAAAAGATATAAAATAGTAATGATAGTACCACATACTTGTGGCACTGCCATTTGAGTCATATTGGTATATATGCATGAAGAAACTCCATGCAGATGGATCGTTTAGACTCACTTGATTTTGAATCACTTGAGACATGCAAATCATACCACATGGGCAAGATGACTGAAAAGCCTCGTTTTCAGTAAGATGGAACAAGAGAGCAACTTGTTGGAAGTAATACATTTGATGTGTGCAGTCCAATGAGTGCTGAGGCACGCAGTGGATATCGATATGTTCTTACTTCATAGATGATTTGAGTAGATGTTGAGAATATTTACTTGATGAAACACAAGTCTGAATTATTGAAAGGTTCAAGTAATTTCAGAGTGAAGTTGAAGATCGTCGTGACAAGAGGATAAAATGTCTATGATATGATCATAGAGATATCTGAGTTACGAGTTTGGCACACAATTAAGACATTGTGGAAAGTGTTTCACAATTAATACCGGCTGGAACACCACAGTGTGATGGTGTGTCCGAACATCATAACTGCACCCTATTGGATATGGTGCATACCATGATGTCTCTTATCGAATTACCACTATCGTTTATGGGTTAGGCATTAGAGACAACCGCATTCACTTTAAAAGGGCACCACGCAATTCCGTTGAGACGACACCGTTTAGAGAAACCTAAGTTGTCGTTTCTTAAAAGTTTGGGGCTGCGATGCTTATGTGAAAAAGTTTCAGGCTGATAAGCTCGAACCCAAAGCGGATAAATGCATCTTCATAAGAATACCCAAAACAGTTGGGTATACCTCCTATTTCAGATCTGGAAGCAAAAGTAATTGCTTCTAGAAACGAGTCCTTTCTCGAGGAAAAGTTTCTCTCGAAAGAATTGAGTGGGAGGATGGTGGAGACTTGATAAGGTTATTGAACCGTCACTTGAACTAGTGTGTAGCAGGGCACAGGAAGTTGTTCCTGTGGCACCTACAGCAATTGAAGTGGAAGCTTATGATGGTGATCATGAAACTTCGGATCAAGTCACTACCAAACCTCGTAGGACGACGAGGATGCGTACTACTTCAGAGTGGTACGTGATCCTGTCTTGGAAGTCATGTTGCTAGACAACAATGAACCTATGAGCTATGGAGAAGCGATGGTGGGCCCAAATTCTGACAAATGGTTAGAAACCATGAAATCCGAGATAGGATCCATGTATCAGAACAAAGCATGGACTTTGGTGAACTTGCCCGATGATCGGCAAGCCATTGAGATAAATGGATCTTTAAGAAGAAGACGGACATGGACGGTAATGTTACCGTCTATGAAGCTCAACTTGTGGAAAATAGTATTTTCACAAGTTCAAGGAGTTGACTACGATGAGATTTTCTCATCCGTAGCGATGCTTAAGTCCGTCGGAATCATGTTAGCATTAGCTGCATTTATGAAATCTGGCAGATGGATATCAAAACAAGTTTCCTTACCAGTTTTCGTAAGGAAAGGTTGTATGTGATACAATCGGAAAGGTTTTGTCGATCCTAAGGATGCTAAAAGGTATGCTAGCTCCAGCGATCCTTCCATGGACTTGAGCAAGCATCTCGGAGTCAGAATATACGCTTTGATGGAGTGATCAAAGTTTTTGGGTTTATACAAAGTTTGTTAGAAACTTGTATTTACAATAAAGTGAGTGGGAACACTACAACATTTCTGATAAGTATATGTGAATGACATATTGTTGATCCGAAATGATGTAGAATTTCTGGAAAGCATAAAGGGTTGTTTGAAAGGAGTTTTTCAAAGGAAGACCTGGATAAAGCTGCTTACATATTGGGCATCAAGATCTATAGAGATAGATCAAGACGCCTGATGATACTTTCAAAGAACGCACACCTTGACATGATTTTGAAGGAGTTCAAAATAGATCAGCAAAGAAGGAGTTCTTGGCTGTGTTACAAGGTGTGATTATTGAGTAAGACTCAAGACCTGACCACAGCTGAAGAGAGAGAAAGGACGAAGGTCGTCCCCTATGCTTTAGACGTAGGCTCTACAGTATGCTATGCTGTGTACCACACATGAAGTGTGCCTTGCCATGAGTTGGTCAAGGGGTACAATAGTGATCCGGGAATGGATCACATGACAGCGGTCGAACTTATCCTTAGTATCTAGTGGACTAAGGAATTTTCTCGATTATGGAGGTGAAAAGGAGTTCGTCGTAAAGGGTTACGTCGATGCGAACTTTGACACTAATCCGGATGACTCTGAGTAGTAAGCCAGATTCGTATAGTAGAGCAGTTATTTGAAATGGCTCCAAGTAGCGTGTGGTAGCATCCACAAGATGACATAGATATTCGTAAAGCACACACGGATCTGAAAGGTTCAGACCCGTTGACTAATAACCTCTCTCACAAGCATAACATAATCAAACCAGAACTCATTGAGTGTTAATCACATAGTGATGTGAACTAGATTGTTGACTCTAGTAAACTCTTTGGATGTTGGTCACATGGTGATATGACCTGTGAGTGTTAATCACATGGTGATGTGAACTAGATTATTGACTCTAGTGCAAGTGGGAGACTGTTGGAAATATGCCCTAGAGGCAATAATAAATTTGTTATTATCATATTTCCTTGTTCATGATAATCGTTTATTATCCATGCTAGAATTGTATTGATAGGAAACTTAGATACATGTGTGGATACATAGCCAACACCATGTCCCTAGTAAGCCTCTAGTTGACTGGCTCGTTGATCAATGGATGGTTACGGTTTCTTGACCATGGACATTGGATGTCGTTGATAACGGGATCACATCATTAGGAGAATGATGTGATGGACAAGACCCAATCCTAAGCCTAGCACAGGATCGTGAAGTTCGTTTGCTAAGAGCTTTTCTAATGTCAAGTATCATTTCCTTAGACCATGAGATTGTGCAACTCCCGGATACCGTAGGAATGCTTTGGGTGTACCAAACGTCAGAACGTAACTGGGTGGCTATAAAGGTGCACTACAGGTATCTCCGAAAGTGTCTGTTGGGTTGGCACGAATCGAGACTGGGATTTGTCACTCCGTGTAAACGGAGAGGTATCTCTGGGCCCACTCGGTAGGACATCATCATAATGTGCACAATGTGACCAAGGAGTTGATCACGGGATGATGTGTTACGAAACGAGTAAAGAGACTTGCCGGTAACGAGATTGAACAAGGTATCGGGATACCGACGATCGAATCTCGGGCAAGTAACATACCGATAGACAAAGGGAATTGTATACGGGATTGATTGAATCCTCGATATCGTGGTTCATCCAATGAGATCATCGAGGAGTATGTGGGAGCCAACATGGGTATCCAGATCCCGCTGTTGGTTATTGGCCGGAGAGGTGTCTCGGTCATGTCTGCATGATTCCCGAACCCGTAGGGTCTACACACTTAAGGTTCAATGACGCTAGGGTTATAGGGAATAAATATACGTGGTTACCGAATGTTGTTCGGAGTCCCGGATGAGATCCCGGACGTCACAAGGAGTTCCGGAATGGTCCAGAGGTAAAGATTTATATATGGGAAGTCCCGTTTTGGCCATCGGAAGAGTTTCGGGCGTCACTGGTAATGTACCGGGACCACCGGAGGGTTCCGGGGGTCCACCGGGAGGGGCCACCAGCCCCGAAGGGCCCTATGGGATGTATATGGATAGGGACCAGCCCCTTAGTGGGCTGGGCGCCTTCTCCCCAAAGGCCCATGCGCCTAAGGGTTTGGGGGAACCCTAAGGGGAGGCGCCCCCCTTGCCTTGGGGAGCAAGGCAACCCCCCTGGCCGCCGCCCCCTCCTCAGATGGATCTGAGGGGGCCGCCCCCCTCTCCCTTGCCCCTATATATATGTGGGGGGTGGGAGGGCAGTAGCAACCCAAGTTCTGGTGCAGCCCTTCCCCTCTTCCATGTCCTCCTCCTCTCCCGCGGTGCTTGGCGAAGCCCTGCAGGATTGCCACGCTCCTCCATCACCACAACGCCGTCGTGCTGCTGCTGGACGGAGTCTTCCCCAAACTCTCCCTCTCTCCTTGCTGGATCAAGGCGTGGGAGACATCACCGGGCTGCACGTGTGTTGAACGCGGAGGCACCGTTCTTCGGTGCTTAGATCGGAATCAACCGCGATCTGAATCACTACGAGTACGACTCCTTCATCCGCGTTCTTGCAACGCTTCCGCATCGTGATCTACAATGGTATGTAGATACACTCCCCTTCCCCTCGTGGCTAGATTACTCCATAGATTGATCTTGGTGATGCGTAGAAAATTTTGAATTTCCGCTACGTTCCCCAACACCGCCAAGGCCAGAAGGTGACCCTTCGGCCACCCGAAGTTCAGAGTATTCGGCTCCTAAGGAGAGCAACAGAAAGAGTCCGGGACTGTCTGGTGTGCGATCGGACGCACTGATGTGTCTTCTGGAGCAAGCGGCTATCTCAGAGGCGCATCCTACTTTAATGGGTACGGTGGTTGAGAGGATTTCATCCGCCAAAAGTGGGTTGCATGAAGGTTTTATGAGCCTGCTAAGAGGCTTCGAGGTACACAAAGTAATATATTTTTGACGGTACCGCACACGCTAGGTGTGCCCTATACTAATAGTAGCCCCTGAGACTCTGGTTGCTGTCTAGAGGCGGCAAACAGAGGATCATAGTCCCAGGTAATGATCATGCTGCTTTCATGTGCAGGCAGCTGTGGGTCCGGTGGCTGGCCGGACTGGTGAGTTTGCCGAACTGAGGCGGCAGATTGACGCGGCAGATGTCGACATCGTGCTTGTAAACAAGCGGCTTGACGAGGCACAGGGTATGTACTTTTCGGTGGTCAACATATATTAAGAGGAGCATGATGCTAGTATCTATAATATGCTATGACTGCAGATGGAGCTGCTGCCGTGGAGACCCTTCGGGCGGAGCTTGCCCGAGCCAAGGAACAAGCTAGGTGAAGTGATGCGGCCGCCCTAAAGGCGGGCAAAGAGTTAAGAGCCGAACAAGCTGCTCATCGCCAAAGCGAAGATAAAATAGCCAAGATGGCTATTGAGCTAAAGGATGCCGCCGACCGGTATGGGCTTCTTGAAAAGGAAAGCCAAGCGAAAACGGTGGGCCTAAAGAAAGCCATGGTAGCGGCCAAGGAAACCCGCTATAAAATCAGAGCGGCGAAGGAGGAGCTTCGTCAAGCCGGAGATATCACGGCTGGGAAGCCCTTTTTGTTGCGGACGAAGTTCGGAGATCCTAAGTATGCCCCTCTGGATCAATTATGGAGTGCTGCAGACGCGTACTTGGACTTGGCAACGAGTGCTGCTGATGCGACCGAGTTTTTCAAAGATCAGAAAGATCATGAAGTGGAAGGATTATTCTGGTCGCAGTTCAGTACTCCAACGCGCCTGCTGCTATTAAATGAAAAAATGGCCGAGTGGGCCGAGCTCCATTGGTTGTCCGGACTTGCCATGAGGTA
Organism: Triticum aestivum; assembly: GCF_018294505.1. NCBI lineage: Eukaryota > Viridiplantae > Streptophyta > Magnoliopsida > Poales > Poaceae > Triticum > Triticum aestivum. Next base: position 47,320,631 of record NC_057805.1, read on the forward strand.
TGTGGTAGATCATCTTTGGCCGGAGGGACCGAGGCCGAATAGTTATTTTGGTTTGGTGCAACGATTCCTTGGTGCAATGCCGCATATCGACGCTATAAAGAGGTCGGCGTGCATAGAGGGTGTGCGGATGGCTCTTGCCCGTGTTAAGACATATTGGGCAGAGATGGAGGCCACCGCTATTGCAACCCAGGATCCGGCCGTAGGCCAGGTCTCGGCCGAGCACTATTTTGAAGAAGTCCTAGAAGGTGCTCGTTTAATGGAGGCTCAGTGCTCAAAAAGTATCATGTTCGAGTGACATGTATCCCGATTGTAAAAACAATGCTATTTGGATTATAAAGGCTGTGTTTATACTTTTTGCCTGAAAGTATTATGATGCCTCCTGTGCGGCCGTTAATGTATGTATATAACCTGAAAGTTTGCAGTCGTCGGCTTCAGCCCCCACGCATATAATGCGGGGGTGTTTGGAAAAGCGCGTATTCACACTTGATCGAACGTCTTGGTCCATTAAGGAGGTGATAGCGCGGCGAACAAGGCAATCGAACTATATTGCTTTAAACTTCCACTTAGCCATAGGAGTTTGACGGCGGGGCTACTATATAGCCCCTGGTACTTCCGCGCTCGTTCGAATATGGTGCATGTACATACATGACCGGGAAACCGGTCCTTCGTTAATGCGGAGGAATCGCGAAGATTCCGATGAGTCATCGAGTGATTGACTAGTCTCCTGCTTTATCATGACAGTTAGTTTTCGGCTTTCTCTACTGAGGTGCTCATCCAGATGAACCAGGGCACAATCGTAGCAGTTCTCCCGGTGCCACCTTAGCCGATAGAGCGGAACGTAAGGTAGCAAAACACGGGAGCCGGGCAAACCCAACTATTGACCAAAGACATGATTCGAAGCTGATGCATATAAGGCCAAACTCGCGACGCCGAACACTCCCTAAGGTATTCGGACTTTACAGCATATACCGGGCTGAGTAACGCCCTTGTTAATGAACCCTGAATTTCCAGGTACGTGCATTAGTCTGACATGGCGAAATGCCAATAACGCCAGCATCCCTCTCGGTTGTGGTGAGTATCCGGAGGGTGTAAAGAAAACAAGAGACAGTAAAAAAGGTTTACACAGGGTCTTAATCTAAAAAGAAACCTTTGAGCGGGGCCCTGCTGCACGTCTGCGCCTGTGTCTCCATTGTGCCGTATCCTGGAAGGGTGTAGCACGATAATCCTCTGTAAGAGAGAAAACTCAGGTGAAAGTTTTCGTGCAAAAAATTGGTTATTCTTAATAAACCATTAAAATTCAATCTAAGTAAGGTCAAGCCGAACTGTATCCCTTTTGACATGCGGGAAGCCCCTAGCACCATCTATGGGGGTATATCCATCTACCCAATCTCAGGTTTATCTGAGCTGTTACAGCTAGTGGTGCGCTGGACTCGTCAAACCGTGTCCGCGGTCTTGACGACCGATCATTTATTCTGGTTGGAGAGGCCGTTCAATGTTTGCTACTAGAGGCGTGGCACATTCTTCCACACGTCAGGAACGCTCTGTGTTTCCGCTAACTATGATGATGCCACGTGGACCGGGCATCTTAAGCTTAAGATAAGCGTAATGCGGTACTGCATTAAAATGAGCGAAGGCCGTTCTTCCGAGTAGTGCGTGATAGCCGCTTTGGAATGGAGCGATGTCGAAGGTTAGTTCTTCGCTTTGGAAGTTGTCGGGAGATCCGAATACGACGTCTAGCACTAGAGAGCCCGTGCAGCGGGCCTCTGGGCCTGGTATTACTCCTTTAAAGGTAGTATTGCTTTGGCTGATTCTTGTTGGGTCTATCCCCATTTTGCGGACTGTGTCCTGATATATCAGATTAAGACTACTGCCGCCGTCCATAAGGACTCTGGTGAGATGGTATCCGTCGATTATTGGGTCTAGCACCAAGGCAGCCGATCCTCCGCGCCAGATACTAGTCGGGTGATCCCTGCAATCAAAAGTGATCGGGCAGGCCGACCAAGGGTTGGATTTGGGGGTGACGGGCTCCCCGGCGCATACGTCTCGGAGTGCGCGTTTGCTCCTCCTCTTTGGTATGTGAGTTGCGTAAATCAAGTTCACTGTTTTGACCTCTGGTGGGAATTTTTTCTTTCCCCCACTGTTCGGCTGGCGAGGCTCATCCTCGTCTTCGCTTGGTGTCTCCCTCCCCTTGTGTTCGGTGTTTAGCTTGCCGGCCTGCTTGAAGACCCAGCATTCTCTGTTGGTGTGATTTGCAGGTTTGTCGGAGGTGCCATGAATCTGACATAATCTGTCTAGAATCTTGTTTAGGCTGGACGTTCCATCTCTGCTACCTTTAAATGGCTTTTTCCGTTGACCGGATCGAGAGCCCCTGAATCCGGTATTTACCGCCGTGTTGTCTGGGCTGTCTTCATTGTTTTGATGCTTGCTTTTATTGCGTTGTGGTTTTCCATTGCCATCCCTGACTTCGGATGTGCTTGGGTCGCTGGTGCTGCTACGGGCCAGCCAACTGTCTTCGCCCGCGCAAAAGCGGGTCATAAGGCTTGCTATGGCTGCCATTGTCCTCGGTTTTTCCTGGCCGAGGTGTCTGGCGAGCCATTCGTCCCGGACACTGTGTTTGAAAGCCGCTAAGGCTTCGACATCCGGGTAGTCGACGATTTGATTCTTCTTAGTGAGAAATCTGTTACAAAGCTTTCGGGCTGACTCTCCGGGCTGTTGGATTATATGACTTAAATCGTCTGCATCCGGAGGTCGGACATAGGTCCCTTGAAAATTGGCCCTAAAAGCATCCTCAAGCTCTTCCCAACTTCCAATTGAGTTTTCAGGGAGGCTCTTCAGCCAGTGCCGAGCCGGGCCTTTCAACTTGAGGGGCAAGTATTTGATGGCGTGGAGATCATCTCCCCGAGACATGTGGATATGAAGGATAAAGTCCTCAATCCAGACCCCAGGGTCTGTCGTTCCGTCATATGCCTCTATGTTCACGGGTTTGAATCCCTCTGGAAATTCGTGATCCAGCACCTCATCGGTGAAGCATAGGGGGTGCGCGGCACCCCTGTATTTGGATGTGTCATGGCATTCTGACAGTTGTAGTGTTCGGTTATGATTCTGTGCCGGAGCGTGCTTCCTAGATCCGTAGATGGACCTGGTCCTACCTGCTTTTTGGCGCAAGTCCTCATGTAATCGTGTGCTGACTTATGTGCGACATCGTTAGCCGCCTTATCGCAGCCACGGGGTGGTCGATCCGGCTGATCGGCCGTTTTATTTTTCGGCTATGTAGGCTTCTAACGCCTCGCCATCGAATTCAGGCGGCAGCTTGCGCTTTGGATAGCTCTTTGTGTGGTGACTGCCACCGTACTTTTCTTCAGTGTCGAGCACTTGGTTCCATCTACTGTTGAGTGTATTTTGCGCGGCTTTAAGCCTTTGCTTCTGCTTCTTCAGACTCCTCGCAGTGGCAATAAGCCTTCTATGGAGGTTCTCTTGCTCCAAGTGCCTTTCCGGGATGATGTGTGCATCATCGTCCGGACTGTTCTCCTCTCCGGAGACAGGTTGATTATCTTTACCCTCGGCGTCGCCGTGATCGGACAGCGCTCCACACTATGTTCGCCCTCCGCTGGCTCGGCCTGCTCTATCGCTGGGTCCATGTAGTCGTCGTTTCCTTTGGAGTCGACCAGGGTATTATTCTTTCTTGCGCTGTTATCGCTGTTTTTGCCGAGGCGGGATTTGGAGCGGTGCCTACGTCGTCGCTTTGGTTGCTTCTCGAGGGGATTATCCTTTGCTGCATCCTTCCATTCCATGTCATTGTTTTCTTTGGGTGTATCCACCATGTATATACCGTGTGATGAAGTGGCTGTCCAGCGCCCTGTGGGCGGTGGTTCCTGTTCCTCTCCTGCATCGTCGTCCATACCGTCGATGTCTTCGGAGTCGAAATCAAGCATGTCGGTTAAATCGTCGACAATGGCTATTAAGTGGGTGGTGGGTGGGGAACGAATTTCTTCGTCGTCCGCTTCCCACTTGAGCCAGACATAGTTCGGCCAAGGGTCTCCTGACAAGGAGAGAGACCTTAATGAATCTAGGACGTCGCCCAAGTGTAAGTGCTGGAAAATATCCGCGGAGGTAAACTCCATGATCGGTGCCCAATCAGATTCGATAGGCACGGACGCAAGCGGTCCGGAGCCCGTGGCTGGGGACGAATCCAAGGGTTCGGCAACACAGGTCTCATAAGAGGTGAAGTCAGTATTCGGCTCTAGCGCCGCTGAGTGTGCGGCCTCCGTGGCGGGGTCCATCCACCCGTCCTCGGACGGCGCGATCTACTCCGGACTAAGGGCCGGAGTGGCCACAGGTGTGATCTCCCGAACACCGTCCGATGGCAGAGCTAAGTCATGCTCGTCGTGACTATGCGGCGCACCTAACATGGGCTCGAATCTGTCGAAGATTAAGTCTCTGCGGATGTCGGCAGTATAGCTCAAGATTCCAAACCTGACCTGATGGCTAGGGGTGTAGCTCTCGATCTGCTCCAGATGGCCAAGCGAGTTGGCCCGCAGTATGAAGCCGCCGAATATGAAGATCTGTCCGGGGAGGAAAACCTCACCCTGGATTGCATCGTTGCTGATGATCGAAGGAGCCATCAAGCCTTTATCGTGACGGCACAGTGGAACTCCCAATGAAAGCACCAATGTCGGTGTCAAAACCGGCGGATCTCGGGTAGGGGGTCCCGAACTGTGCGTCTGAGGCGGATGGTAACAGGAGGCGGGGACACAATGTTTACCCAGGTTCGGGCCCTCTCGATGGAGGTAATACCCTACTTCCTGCTTGATTGATCTTGATGATATGAGTATTACAAGAGTTGATCTACCACGAGATCGTAGAGGCTAAACCCTAGAAGCTAGCCTATGATTATGATTGTTGTTGTCCTACGGACTAAAACCCTCCGGTTTATATAGACACAGGAGGGGGCTAGGGTTACACAGAGTCGGTTACAAGGGAGGAGATCTACATATCCGGATTGCCAAGCTTGCCTTTCATGCCAAGGAGAGTCCCACCCGGACACGGACGAAGTCTTCAATCTTGTACCTTCATAGTCCAACAGTCCGGCCAAAGTATATAGTCCGGCTGTCCGAGGACCCCCTAATCCAGGACTCCCTCACCTAACAATAAATATTCAAAACCTGGTTTACCTCATTTGCACCTACACCGTTTGCCTTTAAGAACAGCAAGTTGTCATCAGCAAATAAAAGATGATTCACCGGTGGGGCTGAAGAAGCTACCTGCAAACCACTCAGATTGGATGACTCACTTCTAGATTTTAGGAGGCATGAAAGGCCCTCTGCTGCTAACAAGAACAAGTACGGGGATATTGGTTCCCCCTACTTGATTCCGCGAGTTGGCTTAAACTCCTGCAATTTCTTACCATTGAACGAAACAGAGAACTTCACTGTGGTCACTAAGATCATCACTATGTCAAACCATCTCTCAGTGAAGCCCAACTTGAGCATTATAGCTCTCAAATATTCCCACTCGACCCTATGATATGCCTTCATCATGTCAAGTTTCAATGTGCACGATTGATGCTTCTTCGCCTTGTTTCGCTTCATAAAATGCAGACATTCATATGCAGTTATAATATTATCAGTGATCAATCTGCCCGGGACAAACGCTGATTGCTCCTCAAAAATAATGTCAGGTAACACTAGCTTTAGGCGGTTGGATATGACTTTGAAGCTATTTTGTATAGGACATTGCATAGACTGATCGGGCGAAACTGGGATGAAAGAGTCGGATGTTTTACCTTGAGGATTAAAACTAGCACGGTCTCATTGATACACTCAGTCGTCTCTATACCCTCAACGATTTTCAGAACCACATTGGTAACGTCATCCCCACAAACCTCCCAGTGACACTGGAAAAAATGTGCAGGGTATCCATCGGGGCCGGATGCTTTTAGTGGAAACATATAGAAGAGAGCATTTTTTACCTCCATCTAAGTGTAGGGTGCATTAAGAGCTTCATTCATAGATTAGGTGACCTTGCATGGGACTGTTTACAGAACTTGATTCATATTTTGCACCCCCTCCGTAGTGTAAAGCTCTTCATAAAAAGCTGTTGTCAGGGACTCCATCTCACTTCTATTTTCCGTCACTTGCCCATCCGGTCGCTGCAACATTTTAATTTGGTTTTTCCTTCTCCTTCTGCTAGCCCTGAGGTGGAAGAAATATGTATTTTTGTCCCCATGTGTGAGCCACTCTAGTCTAGCCCTTTGTCTCCATAGCATTTCTTCCCTGTGGTACATCTTTATCATGTGATCAACAATCTTAATCTCCAAGTGATTGGGTCCCGACCTTCCTTGGGTATCACGTAACTCATGTAGCTCTCTTTTCAGTCGCACTATTTCCTGGCGAACATTACCGAAGTGCATGCGGTCCTAGCTAGAAAGGTCCCCTGCCAGCGACTGCAACTTTCCTTGAGCTCGTGGACCGATGACCCGCTAGTGGATGTCCACGCGGTCTCCACCACAGCTGGCAGTGCTGGGTCTCTCTCCCGGCATATTTCATATTTAAATGACTTAGGACCACGACTGCATGCATGCAAATCACTATAACCTATAAAGATGGGTACATGATTGGAGGTGGCTGCTAATTTACGCTCCAATGTAGCCCCTGAGAATGCAATGGACCAAGCTGGGTTTGCAACTCCCCTGTCTAATCTGACTCTGGTGAAAGTTCCTCCGGTAACCTTCGTCTCAAAAGTCCACTTATTCCGAGAGTATCCAATGTCAGAGAGGCCGCACGTATCCAGAGCATCACGGAACAAGTCCATCTGTGCCTGACTCTGGTTGCCGACACCGCCATGTTCGTGTGCATGAAGGACCTCATTGAAATCTCCAATGACCAACCATGGCAAGTTGCTGGTTCCGACGATGCCCCGTAGCATATCCCAGGTTTTGTATTGCTCATTTACTTGCACCTCCCCATACACAAAGGTAATCCTAATCCAGATATCAACCATGGCATCAACAATAGCATCAATGAGGCACTCAAAATAACCAACAAATTCAAAATTTATTTCATCATCCCAGAAGATACCTAGGCCTCCACTCCTACCACAACTGCTAACTGCAAAACTTTTATTGAAACCTAAAGTTCCTGCTAAATTCTCTACTCAAGAGCCCTCTATTTGAGTTTCAACAATACATGCGATAGAGGGGGCAAGTTGCCTGGTGAGATCACGAAGCTCACGAACTGTCGCGGGTTTGCCAGCCCCACAACAGTTCCAGCATAGAAGACTCATTGCGCTAGGCGCGACCCCCCTAGGAGGCCCGCCAAACGCGCATCATTATTTTTGTTTAGAGCTATCGTCTCCACCGGACTTTTGTCAGTTGTAGATGGAGTTGGCTTTGTCCTCTTCGGCTCCTGCTTTGATGAGGGACTTGCTCGGCTCTCTGGTGGAGGTAGTAGGAGTGGCTTATTTGCTTTCAATGTTGGTGTTGAGTTTTTTTAACTGTGTCATCAGATCATCTACAGCCGCGGCTCCCCTCTTCTTGTTCTTCTCTACCTCTTCCATTGCAACATCAGCATCTTGGTCCTCGTATTCTGTCGGCTCGTATGGGCCCTGCTGCGATCCTCCGCGGCCTCGGCCACAGCCGCGGCCCGAGCGACCGCGTCTTCTTCCTTCTCCCGGGGTTCTGCCCGGACCTCTGAACCAGGTTGCCCACAGATTTTTGAAAACAAGGGCATGAGGTGGGTGGACACCATCACTGTGCTCCTTAAACTGATGGCCAAGATGGCCACAAACAGCACACCAACCGGGTAAGCGTTCGTATTTCACCAGGAAAAACTGCTTCTTTCCATCCTTACCACTAAAACTACATTTTTAGAGGTTACTGGACATTGATGTTGACCCAAATGCGGACAAAGTTTCCCTCAAAGTCGTGGGATTTTGGTTCAGCGTAGATATATTCTCCAACTTTCCCGGCTAGAGCATTGACCATTGGGAAATAACCATCAGACAAGTCATGAATCTGAGCCCATATGTCCAACATGTCCAGATTGATCTAGATGGCTTTGTAAAACCATTGTACTCAGCAAGCACAGTTGTGTTCCCCTTGAAGGTCCACGGACCCTCCGCCATGACACACTCCGAGTCGCCCAAGCAGTAGAATTGCATTGTGTATAAATTTCCTTCGAGCCGATAGATCTTGACCTCGTGAGCTAGATCCCACGCAGCCCTCATATTGCGAAAAAATTAGTATTGACTGTACTCTTTTGGAGTATGAACCCTCGCTATAGCCATCCACCTGATGGTTTGCGCTTCCGGGACTTGTTCTTCCTTAAAAACCACATCATCCAGGTCCTCCTTAGTGATACCCAGATTCTTCATCATCTCCTCGACATCTTTGGCCTCCGAGCCCAATCCTGAAGCCGTGCTTGCCATTGCTGGAAAAACCCCAACCCGACGAGCAACGATCACCTGGTGTAGAAACCCTAACACCCCTTCCACCGAGCCTAGTCAGTCCGAGACTGGCTAGCGATACAAGATCGCCCCTTGATCAGTCCAAAACCAGCCAGAACTCCAGGGGAGGGAACGGCGAGGGAAGAGATTGGTCTCAACGGTGGCCAAAGTCACCGAGAGGAGAGGAAACCCTAACAGGAGGGGAATATGTGCATGATAGTCGACGCCTTATGGGAGCAACTAACTAACCGAGCGCTCCTTCCGGAGCCCCAAGGGTCATTTGGGGTGGGTTGACAGCGCCACTTGACGCCCTTTCAACTGCTGCCACATGTCGTGTTATGGGCGCTCACTTTGATTTTTTTCCCGCATGTGTTTTTGGCTTTTTAATGGTTTTTTAATTTTCCATGGTATTTCCTACCTTTTGACAAAACAATTGCACGAAAAAATGTGTTTTGTTTTTTTCTTTTGATTCCGCAAGAGGATGGTCGTGTCTCTCGGACGAAAAAATGCATTTTCTTTTTGTCTACCTCCGCGAGAGGCACGATTTGCTTCCGTGAGAGGCACGACCATGCTTCTCGAAAATGAAAAAACTTGTTCTTTTTCTTCCGCGTAGGCACGACCGTCACGGAAATGAAAAACTAAAATGTATTTTCTTTTTTTCCTTCCACGAGAGGCACGAAAATGAAAAAAATGTTTTCTTTTTTGTTTCCTTCCGTGAGAGGCACAGGTTCACTTCTTGTGAAGGAACGAATTTTCTTCTGTGAGAAGCATGGTTGTGCCACTCGGAAACGAAAAAATAACATGTTTTTTCCTTCTATGAGAGGCACAACTTTACTTCTCGTGGAAACACGGATTTGCTTCTGCGAGAGTCAATCGTGCCTCTTTCGAAAAGGAAAAAATATGCTCTGAGTTTGGTTTTTCGAACGGTTTTTTCCTCTGGTTTTAAAGATCTCGACAAATCCAACGGTGAAAACGATTCGAGACTTGAACACACGGTTTAAGTGATAAAACATTTTGAATAAACGGATCTATGAAAAAGGAGAAACTCACAGATTACGAGTGTGCCATTGATTGCAACCTGAGAAGATGGGAGTGCGTAGCGATTAAAGTAGGACAAGAAATGAGAGAAGCAGGGATCGAACCTTGTCTCTGATACGTCTCTGTCGTATCTATAATTTTTGTTAGTTTCATGCCAATATTATACAACTTTGACATATTTTTGGCAACTTTTTATATGATTTATTGGACTAACCTATTGATCCGGTGCCCAGTGCCAGTTCCTGTTTTTTGCATGTTTTTTGTATCGCAGAAAATTCATATCAAACGAAGTCCAAATGCAATAAAATTTTACGGAGAATTATTTTGGAATATATGTGATTTTTGGGAGTTGGAATCACCGCAAACGGAGGCCCACACGCACCACAAGACACCAGGACACGGTCCCGGAGCCAGGCGCGTGGTGGCGGGTTGTGCTCACCTCGTACGTCGGTTGGAGCTCTATGGAAAAAATCGTGTTAAAATCTCAGCGCAATCGGAGTTACAGAACTCCGGGAATATAAGAAACAGTTTTCGGCCAGATCTGGGGAGCACGAAACAGAAGAGAGCAGAGAGGGAGATCCAATCTCGGAGGGGCCCCTGCCCCTCCGCCGCCATGGAGACCATGGACCAGAGGGGGTACCCTCCTCCCATCTAGGGGGAAGGCCAAGGAAGAAGAAGAAGAAGGACGGGGGCTATCTCCCCCTCGCTTCCGGTGGCGCCGGAGTGCCACCGGGGCAATGATCGGGACGATGATCTACATCAACAATCTTGCTACCGGCAACACCAACTCTCTCACCCTCCATGCAGCGGTGTAACATCTCTTCTCTCTGCTGTAATCTCTACTTAAACATGGTGCTCAACTCCATATATTATTTCCCAATGATATTTGGCTATCGTATGATGTTTGAGTAGATCCGTTTTGTCCTGTGGGTTAATCGTGATCTTGGTTGGTATGATTGTATATTTTATTTATGGTGTTGTCTTACAGTGCCCTCCGTTCTCGCGCAAACGTGAGGGTCCCCTGCTGTAGGGTGTTGCAATATGTTCATGGTTCGCTTATGGTGGGTTGCGAGAGTGACAGAAGCTTAAACCCGAGTAAGTGGGGTATGACGTATGGGAGTAAAGAGGACTTGATACTTAATCCTATGGTTGGGTTTCACGACCTTAATGATCTTTAGTAGTTGCGGATGCTTGCTAGAGTTCCAATCATAAGTGCATATGATCCAAGTAGAGAAAGTATGTTAGCTCATGCCTCCCCCTCATAAAATTACAAGAATGATTACCGGTACTTGTTATTGATTGCCTAGGGACAAATGACCTTCTTGTTGACAAAAGCTCTCTATTAAAACTAACTTAGTTGTGTCTTTATCTAAACAACCCCTATTTCATTTATGTTCTCTTTATTATCTTGCAAACCTATCCTATCACACCTACAAAGTACTTCTAGTTTCATACTTGTTCTAGGTAAAGCGAACGTCAAGCGTGTGTAGAGTTGTATCTGTGGTCGATGGAACTTGAGGGAATATTTGTTCTACCTTTAGCTCCTCGTTGGGTTTGACACTCTTACTTATCGAAAGAGGCTACAATTGATCCCCTATACTTGTGGGTTATCAAGACCTTGTTCTGGCGCCATTGTCGGGAGCAATAGCGTGGGGTGAATATTCTCGCGTGTGCTTGTTTGCTTTATCACTAAGTAGTTTTTATTTCCTGTCCTAAGTTGTTCTCTATCTTTAGTTATGGATATGGAACACAAAACACCAAAAAATAGTGGTACTTGCTACTCATGGAGATGGGGAACCTCCTAAAACCCTCGATGCTTGTTATGTGAAAAATAGTATGCACTACTTTGATAATCCTGAGAAAACCCCATTCAACTTGATAATGGGAGTAACGTTGGATCAACGTGAATACTTTAGGGATTATCACTTGACACAAAAAGGGAAACTTTTATGGGATCATATTTATATGTTGCGTTGGTATGCTCGGGATCTATGCTTGAGACATGATTATACTTGTTGCTCTAGAATGAATGAACCACATCTTCCCTTTTCATGCAAATTTAATGATAATGAAACCTTGGCTTCTTATGCTAATGGTATATATGATTACTATGATGTGGAACGAATAGAAGAATTTGTTGCTTTTAAGGGTGCTTATGAAATTGAATCTTTGTTTGAAAAGTTTGAAGATTTTGATGATCCAGTTTATAGACCTGAAAATTTTGTTATCCTTAAATATTGTTATGATAATTATAAATTTAATTACGATATTGATGTATTTATTGAGAAAGTCTCCGCTGTCCAAGAAGAGACTAATATTTTGCAGGAGTCTATGGAAGAAGAAATTGATGAAACTGTGAGCTCATTAGATAAAAAATATGATGAGGAGAGCGAAGAACAAACAGAGGAAGAATGGATTAGCTACCCATGCCCACCTTCTAATGAGAGTAACTCTTCAACTCATCTATTGTTTAATTTCCCTTCATGCTTACCGAAGGATGAATGCTATGATAATTGCTATGATCCCGTTGATTCTTTTGAAATATCCCTTTTTGATGAACTTGATGCTTGCTATGCTTGTGGCCAAGATGCGAATATGAATTATGCTTATGGAGATGAACTGGCTATAGTTCCTTATGTTAAGAATGAAATTGTTGCTTTTGCACCCATGCATGATAGTCCTATTATCTTTTTGAATTCTCCAAACTACACTATATCGGAGAAGTTTGCACTTATTAAGGATTACATTGATGGGTTGCCTTTTACCGTTGCATCATGTCTACTACACAACCTTCTTCTTGTAGACGTTGTTGGGCCTCCAAGTGCAGAGGTTTGTAGGATAGTAGTAAATTTCCATCAAGTAGATGACGTAAGGTTTATCAATCCATGGGAGTCATAGGATGAAGATGGTCTCTCTCAAACAACTCTCCAACCAAATAACAAAAATTGTCTTGTGTCCCCAACACACCCAATACAATGGTAAATTGTATAGGTGCACTAGTTCGGCGAAGAGATGGTGATACAAGTGCAATATGGATGGTAGATATAGGTTTTTGTAATCTGAAAATATAAAAACAGCAAGGTAACTAATGATAAAAGTGAGCACAAATGATATTGAAATGCGTTGAAACAAGGCCTAGGGTTCATACTTTCACTAGTGCAAGTTCTCTCAACAATAATAACATAATTGGATCATATAACTATCCCTCAACATGCAACAAAGAGTCACTCCAAAGTCACTAATAGCGGAGAACAAACGAAGAGATTATTGTAGGGTACGAAACCACCTCAAAGTTATTCTTTCCGATCAATCCATTGGGCTATTCCTATAAGTGTCACAAACAGCCCTAGAGTTCGTAGTAAAATAACACCTTAATACACAAATCAACCAAAACCCTAATGTCACCTAGATACTCCAATGTCACCTCAAGTATCCGTGGGTATGATTATGCGACATGCATCGCACAATCTCAGATTCATCTATTCAACCAACATAAAGTACTTCAAAGAGTGCCCCAAAGTTTCTATCGGAGAGTCAAGACGAAAACGTGTGCCAACCCCTATGCATAAGTTCACAAGGTCACTGAACCCGCAAGTTGATCACCAAAACATACATCAAGTAGATCGAGGGGATATCCCATTGTCACCACAGATAAGCACATGCAAGACATACATCAAGTGTTCTCAAATCCTTAAAGACTCAATCCGATAAGGTAACTTCAAAGGGAAAACTCAATCCATTACAAGAGAGTAGAGGGGGAGAAACATCATAAGATCCAACTATAATAGCAAAGCTCGCGATACATCAAGATCGTGCCAAATCAATAACATGAGGGAGAGTGATCAAACACATAGCTACTAGTACATACCCTCAACCCCGAGGGTGAACTACTCCCTCCTCGTCATGGAGAGCGCTGGGATGATGAAGATGGCCACCGGTGATGGATCCCCCCTCCGGCAGGATGCCGAAACAGGGTCCCGATTGGTTTTTGGTGGCTACAGAGGCTTGCGGCGGCGGAACTCCCGATCTAGGTTTCTTTCTGGGGGTTTCTGTATTTATAGGAATTTTTGGCGTTGGTTTCACGTCAGGGGGGTCTTCGAGTCATCCACGAGGTAGGGGGCGCGCCCAGGGGGGTAGGGCGCGCCCTCCAACCTCATGGACGGCTCGGGACTCTTCTGGCCCAACTCTTTTACTCCGGGGGCTTCTTTTGGTCCATAAAAAATCATCAAAAATTGGCCCGTCAATTGGACTCCGTTTGGTATTCCTTTTCTGTAAAACTCAAAAACAAGGAAAAAACATAAACTGGCACTGGGCTCTAGGTTAATAGGTTAGTCCCAAAAATCATATAAAATAGCATATAAATGCATATAAAACATCTAAGATGGATAATATAATAGCATGAATACTTCATAAATTATAGATACGTTGGAGACGTATCATTGCACAAGATAATTTTGACGAATGTAATATGTATGTGCTTGCTGCTCCTACTTGCAATTATTATGAGAGGAACTACATCTCTGCCTCTCTATGTTTCCAACACGAAAGAATTGCAAGATACTTCTTATGCTATGTATTGGCCTTTGATGTCTACTACACAACCTTCTTCTTGTAGACGTTGTTGGGCCTCCAAGTGCCGAGGTTTGTAGGATAGTAGCAAATTTCCCTGAAGTGGATAACGTAAGGTTTATCAATCCGTGGGAGGCACAGGATGAAGATGGTCTCTCTCAAACAACTCTCCAACCAAATAACAAAAATTGTCTTGTGTCCCCAACACACCCAATACAATGGTAAATTGTATAGGTGCACTAGTTCGGCGAAGAGATGGTGATACAAGTGCAATATGGATGGTAGATATAGGTTTTTGTAATATGAAAATATAAAAAAAGCAAGGTAACTAATGATAAAAGTGAGCACAAATGATATTGAAATGCGTTGAAACAAGGCTTAGGGTTCATACTTTCACTAGTGCAAGTTCTCTCAACAATAATAACATAATTGGATCATATAACTATCCCTCAACATGCAACAAAGAGTCACTCCAAAGTCACTAATAGCGGAGAACAAACGAAGAGATTATTGTAGTGTATGAAACCACCTCAAAGTTATCCTTTCTGATCGATCTATTCAAGAGTCCGTAGTAAAATAACACGAAGCTATTCTTTCCGTTCGATCTATCCTAGAGTTCGTACTAGAATAACACCTTAACACACAAATCAACCAAAACCCTAATGTCACCTAGATACTCCAATGTCACCTCAAGTATCCGTGGGTATGATTATACAATATGCATCACACAATCTCAGATTCATCTATTCAAACCAACACAAAGTACTTCAAAGAGTGCCCCAAAGTTTCTACCGGAGAATCAAGACGAAAACGTGTGCCAACCCCTATGCATAAGTTCACAAGGTCACTGAACCCGCAAGTTGATCACCAAAACATACATCAAGTAGATCATGTGAATATCCCATTGTCACCACAGATAAGCACATGCAAGACATACATCAAGTGTTCTCAAATCCTTAAAGACTCAATCTGATAAGATAACTTCAAAGGGAAAACTCAATCCATTACAAGAGAGTAGAGGGGGAGAAAAATCATAAGATCCAACTATAATAGCAAAGCTCGCGATACATCAAGATCGTGCCAAATCAAGAACACGAGAGAGAGAGAGGTCAAACACATAGCTACTGGTACATACCCTCAGCCCCGAGGGTGAACTACTCCTTCCTCGTCATGGAGAGTGCCGGGATGATGAAGATGGCCACCGGTGATGGATCCCCCCTTCGGCAGGGTGCCGGAATAGGGTCCCGATTGGTTTTTGGTGGCTACAGAGGTTTGCGGCGGCGGAACTCCCGATCTAGGTTATGTTCTGGGGGTTTCTGTATTTATAAGAGGTTTTGGCGTCGAGAACAAGTCAGGGGGGTCTCCGAGGCGGCCACGAGGTAGGGGGCGCGCCCAGGGGGTAGGGAGCGCCCCCCACCCTTGTGGTTGCCTCGGGACTCTTCTGGCCCATCTCCGATACTCCGTGGGCTTCTTCTGGTCCAAAAACAATCTCCATGAAATTTCAGGTCAATTGGACTCCGTTTGGTTTTCCTTTTCTACGATACTCAAAAACAAGGAAAAGACTGAAACTGGCACTGGGCTCTGGGTTAATAGGTTAGTCCCAAAAATAATATAAAAGAGCATAATAAATCCCATTAAACATTCAAAACAGATAATATAATAGCATGGAACAATAAAAAATTATAGATACGTTGGAGACGTATCAAGCATCCCCAAGCTTAATTCCTGCTCGTCCTCGAGTAGGTAAATGATAAAAACAGAATTTTTAATGTGGAATGCTACCTAACATAATTTTCAATGTAATTTTCCTTATTGTGGCATGAATGTTCAGATCCGAAAGATTCGAGACAAAAGTTTAATATTGACATAAAAATAATAATACTTCAAGCATACTAACTAAGCAATTATGTCTTCTCAAAATAACATGTCCAAAGAAAGCTCATCCCTACAAAATCATATAGTTAAGCCATTTTTCATTTTCGTCACACAAAATGCTCTCATCATGCACAACCCCGATGACAAGCCAAGCAATTGTTTCATACTTTAGTATTCTCAAACTTTTTTCAACTTTCACGCAATACATGAGCGTGAGCCATGGACATAGCACTATGTGTGGAATAGAATATGATGACGGGGGTTGTATGGAGAAGACAAAAAAGGAGAAAGTCTCACATTGACGCGGCTAATCAACGGGCTAGGGAGATGCCCATCAATTTATGTCAATGCGAGGAGTAGGGATTGCCATGCAACGGATGCACTAGAGCTATAACTGTATGAAAGCTCAACAAAAGAAACTAAGTGGGTGTGCATCCAACTTGCTTGCTCACGAAGACCTAGGACAATTGAGGAAGCCCATTGTTGGAATATACAAGCCAAGTTCTATAATGAAAAATTCCCACTAGTATATGAAGGTGACAAAATAAGAGACTCTCTACCATAAAGATCATGGTGCTACTTTGAAGCACAAGTGTGGAAAAAGGATAGTAGCATTGTCCCTTTCTTTCTTTCTCTTTTTTTGGGCCTTCCTTTTTTTATTTGGCCTTTCTCCTTTTTTTATTTGGCCTTTCCTTTTTTTATTTGGCCTTTTTTTGGGACAATGCTCTAATAATGATGATCATCACACTTCTATTTATTTACAACTCAATGATTACAACTCGATACTAGAACAAAATATAACTCTATATGAATCCCTCTGGCGGTGTACCGGGATGGGCAAAGAATCAAGAATGACATGTATGAAATATTATGCATGGTGGCCTTGCCACACATACGATGTCAACTACATGATCATGCAAGGCAATATGACAATGATGAAGCGTGTCATAATAAACGAAACGGTGGAAAGTTGCATGGCAATATATCTCGGAATGGCTATGGAAATGCCATAATAGGTAGGTATGGTGGCTGTTTTGAGGAAGATATAAGGAGGTTTATGTGACGCCCCCGATTTGACCGTACACTAATCATGCACGCAAATGTGTACGACCAAGATCAGGGACTCATGGGAAGATATCACAACACAACTCTAAAACATAAATAAGTCATACAAGCATCATAATACAAGCCAGGGGCCTCGAGGGCTCGAATACAAGTGCTCGATCACAGACGAGTCAGCGGAAGCAACGATATCTGAGTACAGACATAAGTTAAACAAGTTTGCCTTAAGAAGGCTAGCACAAACAGGGATACAGATCGAACGAGGCGCAGGCCTCCTGCCTGGGATCCTCCTAACTACTCCTGATCGTCGTCAGCGGGCTGCACGTAGTAGTAGGTACCTCCAGTGTCGTAGGTGTCGTCGTCGACGGTGGCGTCTGGCTCCTGGACTCCAACATCTGGTTGTGACAACCAGATAGAAAAGAAAAAGGGGGGGAAAGAGGGAAAGAAGCAACCGTGAGTACTCATCCAAAGTACTCGCAAGCAAGGAGCTACACTACATATGCATGGGTATATGTGTAAAGGGGCATATCAGTGGACTGAACTGTAGAATGCCAGAATAAAAGGGGGATAGCTAGTCCTGTCGAAGACTACGCTTCTGGTCATCTCCATCTTGCAGCAGGTAGAAGAGAGTAGATTGAAGTCCTCCAAGTAGCATCGCATAGCATAATCCTACCCGGCGATCCCCTCCTCGTCGCCCTGTTAGAGAGCGATCACCGGGTTGTATCTGGCACTTGGAAGGGTGTATTTTATTCAGTATCCAGTTCTAGTTGTCATAAGGTCAAGGTACAACTCCGGGTCGTCCTTTTACCGAGGGACACGGCTATTCGAATAGATAAACTTCCCTGCAAGGGTGCACCACATAACCCAACACGCATCGATCCCATTTGGCCGGACACACTTTTCTGGGTCATGCCCAGCCTCGTAAGATCAACGCGTCGCAGCCCCACCTAAGCACAACAGAGCGGTCAGCACGCCGGTCTAATCCTAAGCGCGCAGGGGTCTGGGCCCATCGCCCTATGCACACCTGCACGTTGCGTACGCGGCCGGAAGCAGACCTAGCCTAGTGGCGTTCCAGTCCAATCCGGCGCGCGCCACTCAGTCGCTGACGTCAAGAAGGCTTCGGCTGATACCACGACGCCGGGATACCCATAACTACTCCCGCGTAGATGGTTAGTGCGTATAGACCAAATGGCCAGACTCAGATCAAATACCAAGATCTCGTTAAGCGTGTTAAGTATTCGCGAACGCCGACCAGGGCCAGGCCCACCTCTCGCCTAGGCGGTCTCAACCTGCCCTGTCGCTCCGCCACAAAGATCCACTTGCGGGTACTCCTACGAGCCGACCCGACTTTAGTCATCACAGGTGTCATGTATGTAGTATATAAGTATATACCCGTGATCACCGCCCAGGTGATCACGGCCCGATAGTTTAGCACAGCAGACGGACAAGAATGTAGGGCCACTGATGGAAATCTAGCATCCTATACTAAGCATGTAGGATTGCAGGTAAAGGTATCAACAGTAGTAGCAAGGATAGGCTATGCATCAGGATAGAATATCGAAAAGCAGTAACATGCTACACTACTCTAATGCAAGCAGTATAGAGAAGAATAGGCGATATCTGGTGATCAAGGGAGGGGGGGCTTGCCTGGTTGCTCTGGCAAGTAGGAGGGGTCGTCGACTCCGTAGTCGAACTGGGCAGCAGCAGTGTCGGTCTCGTAGTCTACCGGAGAGAAGAGGGGGAAGAAACAGTAAATACAATGCAAACATAAGCATGACGATGCGTGACATGACAGTGAGCGGTGCTAGGGGTGTCCTAACGCGACAGTAGGTGGTACCGGTGAAGGGGGGGAACATCCGGGAGGTATTCCCGATGTTTCGCGTTTTTGGACAGACGGACCGGAGGGGGAAAGTTGCTAGTTCGATAGGTTAGGGAGGTGTGGTGGACGAACGGACTACGTATTCGGATTCGTCTTGTCGTTCTGAGCAACTTTCATATAGAAAACATTTTCATCCGAGTTACGGTTTAAAAGATATGAATTTTCAAAGTTTATTTGAATTTCTGGAATTATTTATATTCAGCAAAAATGAATTATGACGTCAGCATGAGGCAATGCTGACGTCAGCAGGTCAACAGGTCGGCTGACCAGTCAAACCAGACAGGTGGGTCCAGTGGGACCCACATGTCAGCCTCTGTTAGTCTAATATTTAGTTAAACTAATCTAACAGTATAATTAGAGGGGTGGGCCCCATATGTCAGTGAGTGATTAGTTAATTTAATTATTTTTATTTATAAAACATTTTCTTTTTCTTTTCTTTTTTATATTTTTGCGGCGGGGCCCGCATGTCAGTGACTGGGCCTGCCCAGTCAGCACGTTGACCCAGTCAACGGGGCCCACGGGGCCCACTGGCAGGGGCACTGGGGTGGCCCCAGGCCAGCCACGTCGGCGGCCGGCGCCGGAGCGGCTCCGGCGAGCCAAACGCGGCGGCGCGGCTCGGGAGGGGTACGGGTTTCACGTACAGGGGGTCTTCGGGGGCGTGGCTGGGCTCGTTCGACGCGGCTCGGCGTCGCGCGTCCAACGGCGGTGGCCGGAGGGGCTGGAACGGCTGGGGACGACCGCTACGAGCTCGCCGGCGGCGAGGTGCTACGGGTGCCCGACGGAAATGCGGCTACGGCGGGCTAACGATCAAGCGGAGGGGCTTGGGGGCATCTACGTACGGCGGGGAGTGCAACGGGCTTGACCCCGTGACCATTTGGTCACCGGAGACCCGCCGGCGGCGAGCTCCGCGGCGCGGCGTTCGGGCGCGCGTGGGGGAGCAGCTACGGAGCGCGGGCGAGCTAACGGAGAGGGGGAGGAGAAGCGGGAGCTCACAGCGGAGCCGTAGGGATTGGCAGTGAGCTCGGGGAGGGCGCGGGGTAGCCGGAATCGGCGACGAACGACGGCGGCCGTAGGTTGAAGACGAGCTCGGGGAGGCCGGTGCAGAGGCGCTCGGCTCGTTCCCGAGGGCGTAGTCGACGTAGTCGACGGCGGGGAGTCGTTCGGGCACGTCGTCGGGGCGATCGGGGCACGGTGGCCGCGAGTTTGACGGTGAACGGCGGCGAGCACGCGCGGGCAGAGGGGATCGAAGGGGAGAGAGAGGTGGATC
>NC_057805.1:47340772-47341237 GCF_018294505.1 Triticum aestivum
GATGCGGGAGCTCACAGCGGAGCTGTAGGGAGTGGCAGCGTGCTCGGGGAGGGCGCGGGGTAGCCGGAATCGGCGACGAACGACGGCGGCCGTAGGTTGAAGACGAGCTCGGGGAGGCCGGTGCAGAGGCGCTCGGCTCGTTCCCGAGGGCGTAGTCGACGTAGTCGACGGCGGGGAGTCGTTCGGGCACGTCGTCGGGGCGATCGGGGCACGGTGGCCGCGAGTTCGACGGTGAACGGCGGCGAGCACGCGCGGGCAGAGGGGATCGAAGGGGAGAGAGAGGTGGATCTGGCGGGGGAGAGGCGCAGAGGCCGAGGGAGTGAGCGGGGTGAGTGGGAGAGAGGCCCGAGGAGGCGGGGGCCGCTGGCGCCCTTATCCTCTCCGGCGTCGGTGCCGGCGAGGGGGTCGGGCGGGAGCGCGCCCCTGTTCCGACCCGGTCGGGGGAACAGGGAAGGGGGCGAGGGA
>NC_057805.1:47341489-47360948 GCF_018294505.1 Triticum aestivum
AGGCGGGGGCCGCTGGCGCCCTTATCCTCTCCGGCGTCGGTGCCGGCGAGGGGGTCGGGCGGGAGCGCGCCACTGTTCCGCCCCCGGTCGGGGGAACAGGGAAGGGGGCGAGGGGGAGAGTGGGCTGGGCCGGGGGTTCGGGGGTGGCGGCCCAGTTTGGGCCGGGGGTCAGTGGGGGGGAGGCCTGCTCCTTTTTTTCTTTTCCTGCTCTGTTTCTGTTTTCTGTTTTCCTTTTATTTGTTTATTTTCTGTTTTATTTCATTTAAAAGTATTTAGGTATTTTATAAAAATGTGTTTTATCCACCATAATTACCAGTGTATTATTTGGCACCCACCGAACATTTTTGTTTAAAATTTTGAAAACTTTTATTTTTCACTTTAATTATATTTGAAGTTTGAACTAGGAGTTTGAAAAGGGTGTGATTCAAATGTGATCAAGCCCTGTTTAGCAACATGATTAGCTTAATCATAGGGGGTTACTGTAGCATGATTCTCAGGGTGTTACAAATCTCCTCCACTACAAGAAATCTCGTCCCGAGATTTAGGAGGTAGAAGGAAACAGTGCGGGGTATTCTTCGCGCAGACGATCCTCTCGTTCCCAAGTGGCCTCATCTTCAGAATGGTGCGACCACTGGACTTTGAGAAACTTGATCGCCTTCTGACGTGTGCGGCGTTCAGCTTGGTCGAGAATGCGGACCGGATGCTCCTTATAGGAGAGGTCTTGCTGCAATTCGAGCACTTCATGATCCACAGCTCGGATTGGGTCCTTGAAGCAACGGCGGAGCTGTGACACATGGAACACGTCGTGAACCTGAGAAAGGTTCGGCGGTAGCTCCAGTTGGTATGCCACTTTTCCACGCCTTTCGAGAATAGTGAATGGGCCAATATAGCGAGGAGCTAGTTTGCCCTTGATCCCGAAGCGGTGAGCACCCTTCATAGGTGTGACTCGAAGATAAGCCTTTTCGCCAGGTTGATAGACCATGTCTTTATGATGACGGTCATACTGACTCTTCTGACGTGACTGAGCAGTCTTGAGATTCTCACGAATAATGCGGACTTGTTCTTCGGCATCTTGGATAATATCCGGACCGAAGAGTGGACGTTCCCCAGTTTCTGACCAGTTCAGAGGGGTTCGGCACTTTCGTCCATATAACACTTCGAAGGGGGCCATCTTCAGACTAGCTTGATAGCTATTATTATAAGAGAACTCAGCATACGGGAGAGATTCCTCCCATTTCTTGCCGAAGGAAATAACGCAAGCTCGAAGCATGTCTTCGAGAACTTGATTGACGCGTTCAACTTGTCCTTGCGATTGAGGATGAAACGCAGTACTGAATGACAGATGAGTTCCCATTGCTTCTTGGAAACTTGCCTAGAATCTTGAAGTGAATAAGCTACCACGGTCTGAACTGATAACCAATGGAATACCGTGGAGAGAAACAACCCTGGACATATAGAGCGTTGCCAACTAGCTAGCAGTGATCGTTTCTTTGACCGCCAGGAAATGTGCAACTTTGGAAAGCCGGTCAATGACGACAAGAATAGCATCATTACCTTTCTGTGATTTGGGAAATCCAGTGACGAAGTCCATTTCAACATGGTCCCATTTCCATTCAGGAATAGAGATAGGTTGCAGAGTTCCAGCAGGCCTTTGATGTTCTGCTTTGATACGATGGCAAACGTCACACTCAGCAACATAACGAGCAATGGCTTGTTTCATATTAGACCACCAGAATCTCTGACGGATGTCTTGGTACATCTTTGTACTACCAGGATGGATACATAGAGGCGTATCATGAGCTTCTTTCATAACTTCCTGTGTCATATCCAGGTTTTTCTCTGCACATGGCACCACTAGGCGGCCCTTGAAGTATAGGGTGCCATCTTCAGCAATGGTGAAGAATGAGGGCTTTCCTTCTGCGAGGTAGCGCTTAATCTTGTGGGCTTCAGAGTCATACTTCTGTAGCCTTTTGATGCTGTCCTCGAGATCTGGTTTAGCAACTAGGGTATTGAGGGAACCTTGGGTAACAACGTGGAGGTTCACCTTGCCAAACTCCTTAGGAGGGGGAGCGAGTGCACCCGGAGGAACAATATGGAGGTTCAGCTTCCTGAATTCTTCAACAAGCGAGGGCTGAACTTTGTGAACCTGGAGGTGGTTGCAGTAAGACTTGCGGCTCAAGGCATCAGCCATTACATTAGCCTTGCCTGGCATATAGGAAATACCCAAGTCAAAGTCTGCAACAAGCTCCATCCATCTCTGCTGGCGGAGGTTCAGATCTGGCTGAGTAAACAGATACTTCAGACTTTGGTGGTCAGTGAAGATCTCGCAACGATTACCGAGAAGGTAATGTCGCCACTGCTTCAGCGCATGAATGACAGCAGCAAGTTCGAGATCGTGAACTGGGTAGTTCTCTTCGTGAGGGCGCAATTGTCGAGAGGCATAAGCAATCACTTTGCGGTCTTGCATTAGGACACAGCCTAATCCTTGACGGGAAGCGTCGCAATAGATGACGAAGTCCTTCTTAGTATCAGGTGGAGCTAGAACTGGAGCAGAGGTCAACTTGTCTTTGAGGGCCTGGAAACTTTCCTGACATTTGTCTGTCCATTGGAACTTGACACCCTTATGCAACAGGTTAGTCAGAGGCCTGGCGATCTTGGAGAAGTTCTCGACAAATCGACGGCAATAGCTGGCGAGACCGAGAAAACTTCTGACTTGCTTAACGTTCTTGGGAGGAGTCCAATCAAGAATAGCCTGAACTCGCTCGGGGTTGACGGCAATACCATCCTTAGAGATGACATGCCCAAGATAGGTTACTTCCGGTAGCCAGAATTCACATTTGGAGAACTTAGCATATAGTTGATGTTCTCGTAGCTTTTCTAGCACAAGTCGAAGATGTTCCGCATGTTCTTCTTCGTTCTTGGAGAATACCAGGATATCATCCAGATAAACCACGATGAACTTGTCGAGGTAATCCATGAATATGTAGTTCATCAGACGAGAGAAGGTGGCTGGAGCATTGGTTAAACCGAAAGACATGACGGTGTACTCGTATGAACCATAGCGAGTCACGAAGGCGGTCTTTGGGATATCCTCTTCGCGAACACGGATCTGGTGGTAGCCCAACCTCAAGTCGATCTTAGAGAACACTGACGAACCCGCCAGTTGATCATACAGATCATTGATCCGAGGAAGAGGGTATTTATTCTGAATGGTAGCTTGGTTTATAGGACGGTAGTCTTGAACTAACCGGTTTGTCCCATCCTTCTTCTTGACAAAGAGAGAAGGTGCTCCCCAAGGAGAGCAACTTGGGCGAATGAATCCCTTGCGAAGAGATTTGTCGATTTCCTCCTTAAGCTCAAGGAGTTCATGCGGCGGCATTTTGTAGGGTCGCTTGGCTATAGGAGTGGTGCCTGGTTTCAAGTCGATGATGAATTCGACAGCTCTAGCAGGGGGAATCCCTGGAAGTTCTTCAGGGAAGACGTCGAGGAATTCACGCACGATGGGAATGTTTTCAATGCCCTCGAGTGGTGCAGCGTTAAATGCATTCAAGGCATAGAGCCTTGCCTCGGCATTTTGCACCAGATGAGCTTGGTAAGCAACTATTTCATCAGAAGGGTGTAGCAGATGGACGGTCTTAGTGGCGCAAACTATAGAAGCAGTATGCGCTTTCAACCAATCCATACCCAAAATGAGGTCGATGTTAGACGTCTTCAGGATAATGGGAGAGGCATAGAATTCCAGCCCTTCGATTTCCACGGGGACATCAATGCCAACCAAGGAGGTTTGACACTGTCCCACGGGGGTTTTGACCAATACAGAGGTGTTCATCTCCTCACATTTAACGTCGTGCTTGTATGCAAAATCTTCTGACATGAATGAATGCGATGCACCTGTATCAAATAAAACGGATGCTGGTACTGAATTTACGAGGAGTGTACCCATCACAGTAGCAGGCTGGTCTTGAGCTTCGTTGAGATCAACGTGGTTGGCATGAGCACGACCATAAGACTTAGCATTGTTGGTGCGAGGCTGATTGTTACCACGACCAGTTGCTGGAAGGGCCAGTTGATTCTGGTTCTGGTTGCATTCTCTAGCACGGTGTCCTGGTTGACCACACCTGAAGCACAAGCCATTATTCGGAGTGGGAACAGGAGCTTGGGATGGTGGAGCTGGAAGTCTTGACTGCCTAGATGGTGGTGGAGGCAGACGAGGTGCAGCATAGGTCTTCCTTGGGGCAGATGCATTTGGACGGTACATGCTGTTCGGGATCCATATCTTACGCTTCTGTGCGGGCGAGCCCGAAGATGAGCCCGTGTCACGGTTGCGCCTGTGAGAGCTCTGGTATTCCTGCAGACCAGTTTCGACATTGATGGCCTTGTTCACCAAGGTGGAGAAATCAGCAAAGTCATGCACTAGAAGTGCGAGCTTGATGTCAGCTTGAAGGCCATCACGGAACTTCTCCTGTCTGCGTGCATCAGTTGCAATGTCTTCTTCAGCATAGCGGGACAAGTCCAGAAACTCCCACTGATAAGCTTCGACAGATTTGTTGCCTTGGGTGAGGTTGCGGAACTCACGCTTCTTCCGGTCCATGACTCCTTGAGGAATGAAGCGGGCACGGAAAGCAGCTTGGAAGTCTGGCCATGTGATGATTGTTCCAGCTGGCAGAGTACGCCTGTGGCTGTCCCACCATTGAGCTGCGGGTCCCTTCAAGAAGAAGGAAGCAAAGGTGACATAGCTGGCAGGGGCTACATCAGCAGACTCCATCTCATAGGTGATGTCACGGAGCCAGTCATCAGCATCCAGAGGCTGAGTTGAGCTGCGGTAGATGGTTGGGTTGAGGCGTATGAAATCTTGAAGAGTCACTTGGGCTTGCTGCTGGTTCATATTGGGGCGAGGAATCTGAGCCATCATATTTTCCATGAATTGGCGGTTCAGTTCGAACTGTTGGATCATACCAGCCATGTACTCAGGTGGTGGTGGGGCATCGCCACCACGACCACGACCACCTGGTCTAACCATCCTGCTAATATATAACAGGGGTAGTTCAGCATTGAGAAATTTGCAATGACAAGAATCATTCATGATGAAACATGCATAATGAAAGGAGCACGATAGCTACTACATAGTAGTCGGCATAGCTTACAAAAGGGGTCATGCATAGAGTTCAGTACACAGAGTTTAGTACATAGACTAAAACATCATAGGCGGCACACAGGCTCGCGGCGAATGCCTCTAACACTACAAGCAAGCCTACATCAGTCCCAAGAGGTACTGTGGAGGTAATCGTAGCCCGACAGCTGGTAGTGAGGCAACGGATAGCCCTCCACGTCAGCAGACTGGGGGCCGCGGATACTCAGGTGTAGAGCCCGACGCTCAGGTGGCAGAAGAGGACCAAGTGCGGGAGAGTAGCCTCCCACCTCTGGCCAACCGACACCGTGGGGCATCACGGTCCTAGCTGGGTAGATCGCAGTACGCGGTACCTGTCCAGACCGGACAAAGGGGTGCAGCAGCGTCAGAGCACGGAAAAGGTGCTGCCGGGTGGTGTACATCTCGTGGCGAAGAGCTCGGTTAGCTCGATCCAGCCCATCAGCATGCAGAACCAGGTGCTGATGGTAGAAGGGCTCTTGGGTGACAGTGGAGTAGGCAGCAGTATAGTATCCCTCCGCACCAACATCAGAGGCGATAGCAATGTGCCTGAAAGGGGAGGTGTCCAACTCCTGATACTCTCCACGAAGACGTGTCAGAGCAGCATAGGCAGCATCGTGGACAGCCATATCGATGGTCACACCAACACCATGTGCGGTGTGCAGCACAGTAGTGGAGTCGTACTCCCGAGAGTAGAGGTGGACGATGGCACGGTACTGCTCCTGGTTAAAATCCTGGTACTCCTCGTAGACGGTGTACTCAGGGTGCCAGCGATAACCCAGATAGGTCATCATCTCAGCTAGCACCGCAGGTGATCCCGAGGCACCAATGGCCATCGTGTGGCGAACGACCTGCCTCATGGGTTCCATCTGAAAGCAAAAGACGTTTCAAAGGAGTCAAATGCCAGTGTGTGTATTGTTCAAAATACTACTCTAAGAAACAACTATGGCTTATCCAACTTTGGGGTGAATGTGGTCACGGGATCCTAGTGTTAGAGTTAGTAAATTCGTTTAACCCGAGTAGAAGAGAGTTCAGAGTCCCAGAGTAAAGGTCGAGGAGTAAAAGATCCTAGTACCACCCAATGGCGACGTGGGCCCGTAAGACACACAACCATGTTAGTAAAATGTTTTGTAATGTCTAGACTCGACTTCGGCCAAGGAGTGTGGATAGGGGGATTCCTACAGGCAGTCGGCTCTGATACCAACTTTTGACGCCACCGATTTGACCGTACACTAATCATGCACGCAAATGTGTACGACCAAGATCAGGGACTCACGGGAAGATATCACAACGCAACTCTAAAAGATAAATAAGTCATACAAGCATCATAATACAAGCCAGGGGCCTCGAGGGCTCGAATACAAGTGCTCGATCACAGACGAGTCAGCGGAAGCAACGATATCTGAGTACAGACATAAGTTAAACAAGTTTGCCTTAAGAAGGCTAGCACAAACAGGGATACAGATCGAACGAGGCGCAGGCCTCCTGCCTGGGATCCTCCTAACTACTCCTGATCGTCGTCAGCGGGCTGCACGTAGTAGTAGGCACCTCCAGTGTCGTAGGTGTCGTCGTCGACGGTGGCGTCTGGCTCCTGGACTCCAACATCTGGTTGTGACAACCAGATAGAAAAGAAAAAGGGGGGGAAAGAGGGAAAGAAGCAACCGTGAGTACTCATCCAAAGTACTCGCAAGCAAGGAGCTACACTACATATGCATGGGTATATGTGTAAAGGGGCATATCAGTGGACTGAACTGTAGAATGCCAGAATAAAAGGGGGATAGCTAGTCCTGTTGAAGACTACGCTTCTGGTCATCTCCATCTTGCAGCAGGTAGAAGAGAGTAGATTGAAGTCCTCCAAGTAGCATCGCATAGCATAATCCTACCCGGCGATCCCCTCCTCGTCGCCCTGTTAGAGAGCGATCACCGGGTTGTATCTGGCACTTGGAAGGGTGTATTTTATTCAGTATCCAGTTCTAGTTGTCATAAGGTCAAGGTACAACTCCGGGTCGTCCTTTTACCGAGGGACACGGCTATTCGAATAGATAAACTTCCCTGCAGGGGTGCACCACATAACCCAACACACATCGATCCCATTTGGCCGGACACACTTTTCTGGGTCATGCCCGGCCTCGTAAGATCAACGCGTCGCAGCCCCACCTAAGCACAATAGAGCGGTCAGCACGCCGGTCTAATCCTAAGCGCGCAGGGGTCTGGGCCCATCGCCCTATGCACACCTGCACGTTGCGTACGCGGCCGGAAGCAGACCTAGCCTAGTGGCGTTCCAGTCCAATCCGGCGCGCGCCACTCAGTCGCTGACGTCAAGAAGGCTTCGGCTGATACCACGACGCCGGGATACCCATAACTACTCCCGCGTAGATGGTTAGTGCGTATAGACCAAATGGCCAGACTCAGATCAAATACCAAGATCTCGTTAAGCGTGTTAAGTATCCGCGAACACCGACCAGGGCCAGGCCCACCTCTCACCTAGGCGGTCTCAACCTGCCCTGTCGCTCCGCCACAAAGATCCACTTGCGGGTACTCCTACGAGCCGACCCGACTTTAGTCATCACAGGTGTCATGTATGTAGTATATAAGTATATACCCGTGATCACCGCCCAGGTGATCACGGCCCGATAGTTTAGCACAGCAGACGGACAAGAATGTAGGGCCACTGATGGAAATCTAGCATCCTATACTAAGCATGTAGGATTGCAGGTAAAGGTATCAACAGTAGTAGCAAGGATAGGCTATGCATCAGGATAGAATATCGAAAAGCAGTAACATGCTACACTACTCTAATGCAAGCAGTATAGAGAAGAATAGGCGATATCTGGTGATCAAGGGGGGGGGGCTTGCCTGGTTGCTCTGGCAAGTAGGAGGGGTCGTCGACTCCGTAGTCGAACTGGGCAGCAGCAGTGTCGGTCTCGTAGTCTACCGGAGAGAAGAGGGGGAAGAAACAGTAAATACAATGCAAACATAAGCATGACGATGCGTGACATGACAGTGAGCGGTGCTAGGGGTGTCCTAACGCGACAGTAGGTGGTACCGGTGAAGGGGGGAACATCCGGGAGGTATTCCCGATGTTTCGCGTTTTTGGACAGACGGACCGGAGGGGGAAAGTTGCTAGTTCGATAGGTTAGGGAGGTGTGGTGGACGAACGGACTGCGTATTCGGATTCGTCTCATCGTTCTGAGCAACTTTCATATAGAAAACATTTTCATCCGAGTTACGGTTTAAAAGATATGAATTTTCAAAGTTTATTTGAATTTCTGGAATTATTTATATTCAGCAAAAATGAATTATGACGTCAGCATGAGGCAATGCTGACGTCAGCAGGTCAACAGGTCGGCTGACCAGTCAAACCAGACAGGTGGGTCCAGTGGGACCCACATGTCAGCCTCTGTTAGTCTAATATTTAGTTAAACTAATCTAACAGTATAATTAGAGGGGTGGGCCCCATATGTCAGTGAGTGATTAGTTAATTTAATTATTTTTATTTATAAAACATTTTCTTTTTCTTTTCTTTTTTATATTTTTGCGGCGGGGCCCGCATGTCAGTGACTGGGCCTGCCCAGTCAGCACGTTGACCCAGTCAACGGGGCCCACGGGGCCCACTTGCAGGGGCACTGGGGTGGCCCCAAGCCAGCCACGTCGGCGGCCGGCGCCGGAGCGGCTCTGGCGAGCCAAACGCGGCGGCGCGGCTCGGGAGGGGTACGGGTTTCACGTACAGGGGGTCTTCGGGGGCGTGGCTGGGCGCGTTCGACGCGGCTCGGCGTCGCGCGTCCAACGGCGGTGGCCGGAGGGGCTGGAACGGCCGGGGACGACCGCTACGAGCTCGCCGGCGGCGAGGTGCTACGGGTGCCCGACGGAAATGCGGCTACGGCGGGCTAACGATCAAGCGGAGGGGCTGGGGGGCATCTACATACGGCGGGGAGTGCAACGGGCTTGACCCCGTGACCATTTGGTCACCGGAGACCCGCCGGCGGCGAGCTCCGCGGCGCGGCGTTCGGGCGCGCGTGGGGGAGCAGCTACGGAGCGCGGGCGAGCTAACCGAGAGGGGGAGGAGAAGCGGGAGCTCACAGCGGAGCCGTAGGGATTGGCAGTGAGCTCGGGGAGGGCGCGGGGTAGCCGGAATCGGCGACGAACGACGGCGGCCGTAGGTTGAAGACGAGCTCGGGGTGGCCGGTGCAGAGGCGCTCGGCTCGTTCCCGAGGGCGTAGTCGACGTAGTCGACGGCGGGGAGTCGTTCGGGCACGTCGTCGGGGCGATCGGGGCACGGTGGCCGCGAGTTCGACGGTGAACGGCGGCGAGCACGCGCGGGCAGAGGGGATCGAAGGGGAGAGAGAGGTGGATCTGGCGGGGGAGAGGCGCAGAGGCCGAGGGAGTGAGCGGGGTGAGTGGGAGAGAGGCCCGAGGAGGCGGGGGCCGCTGGCGCCCTTATCCTCTCCGTCGTCGGTGCCGGCGAGGGGGTCGGGCGGGAGCGCGCCACTGTTCCGCCCCCGGTCGGGGGAACAGGGAAGGGGGCGAGGGGGAGAGTGGGCTGGGCCGGGGGTTCAGGGGTGGCGGCCCAGTTTGGGCCGGGGGTCAGTGGGGGGGAGGCCTGCTCCTTTTTTTTTCTTTTCCTGCTCTGTTTCTGTTTTCTGTTTTCCTTTTATTTGTTTATTTTCTTTTCTGTTTTATTTCATTTAAAAGTATTTAGGTCTTTTATAAAAATGTGTTTTATCCACCATAATTACCAGTGTATTATTTGGCACCCACCGAACATTTTTGTTTAAAATTTTGAAAACTTTTATTTTTCACTTTAATTATATTTGAAGTTTGAACTAGGAGTTTGAAAAGGGTGTGATTCAAATGTGATCAAGCCCTGTTTAGCAACATGATTAGCTTAATCACAGGGGGTTACTGTAGCATGATTCTCAGGGTGTTACAGTTTATGTGTGATAGAGCGTATCATATCACGGGGTTTGGATGCACCGACGAAGTTTGCACCAACTCTCAAGGTGAGAAAGGGCAATGCATGGTACCGAAGAGGCTAGCAATGATGGAAGGTGAGAGTGCGCATAATCCATGGACTCAACATTAGTCATAAAGAACTCACATACTTATTGCAAAAATCTACAAGTCATCAAAAACCAAGCACTACACGCATGCTCCTAGGGGGATAGATTGGTAGGAAAAGACCATCGCTCGTCCCCGACCGCCACTCATAAGGAGGACAATCAAAGAAACACCTCATGCCTCAAATTTGTCACACAACGTTTACCATACGTGCATGCTACGGGACTTGCAAACTTCAACACAAGTATTTCTCAAATTCACAATTACTCAACTAGCACAACTCTAATATCACCATCTTCATATCTCAAAACGATCATCAAGTATCAAACTTCTCATAGTATTCAATGCGCTTTATATGAAAGTTTTTATTATATCCCTCTTGGATGCCCATCATATTAGGACTAAATTCATAACCAAAGCAAATTACCATGTTGTTTAAGACTCTCAAAATAATATAAGTGAAGCATGAGAGTTCATCTATTTCTTCAAAATAAAACCACCGTCGTTCTCTAAAAGATATAAGTGAAGCACTAGAGCAAACGACAACCTACTCCGAAAGATATAAGTGAAGATCAATGAGTAGTTGAATAATTATGTAACTATGTGAAGACTCTCTAACACTTAAGAATTTCAGATCTTGGTATTTTATTCAAACAGCAATCAACACAAAAGAAAATAAAATGACGCTCCAAGCAAAACACATATCATGTGGTGAATAAAAATATAGCTCCAAGTAAAGTTACCGATGAACGAAGACGAAAGAGGGGATGCCATCCAGGGCATCCCCAAGCTTAGGCTCTTGTTTGTCCTTGAATATTACCTTGGAGTGCCTTGGGAATCCCCAAGCTTAGGCTCTTGCCACTGCTTATTCCATAGTCCATCGAATCTTTACCCAAAACTTGAAAACTTCACAACACAAAACTTAACAGAAAACTCGTAAGCTCCGTTAGTATAAGAAAATAAATCACCACTTAGGTACTGTTGTGAACTCATTCTAAATTCATATTGGTGTAATACCTACTGTATTCCAACTTCTCTATGTTTCATACCATCCGATACTACTCATAGATTCATCAAAATAAGCAAACAACACATAGAAAACAGAATCTGTCAAAAACGGAACAGTCTGTAGTAATCTGGTAACTTTCCATACTTCCGTAACTCCAAAAATTCTACAAAATTAGGAAAACCTGAGAAATTTGTGTACCAATCCAGATCAAAAAGAATCAGATCAAAATCACATTTCTATGAATTATCAAAACTAATTTACTGGGAACAAAAGTTTCTGATTTTCAACAGGATCAACACAACTATCACCGTAAGCTATCCTAAAGGTTCTACTTGGCACTTTATTGAAACAAAAGCTATAAAACATGATTAATACAGTAGCATGATCATGTGAACGCACAAAAATTGTAAAGGTAAATATTGGGTTGTCTCCCAACAAGCGCTTTTCTTTATTGCCTTTTTAGCTAGGCATGATGATTTCAATGATGCTCACATAAAAGATAAGAATTGAAACATAAAGAGAGCATCATGAAGCATATGACAAGCACATTTAAGCCTAACCCACTTCCTATGCATAGGGATTTTGTGAGCAAACAACTTATGGGAACAATAATCAACTTGCATAGGAAGGTAAAACAAGCATAACTTGAAGATTTTCAACACATATAGAGGAAAATTGATATTATTGCAACTCCTACAAGCATATATTCCTCCCTCATAATAATTTTCAGTAGCATCATGAATAAATTCAACAATATAACCATCACATAAAGCATTCTTTTAATGATGCATAAGGATATAATTTTTATTACTCTCCACATAAGCAAATTTCTTCTCATGAATAGTAGTGGGAGCAAACTCAACAAAATAACTATCATGTGAGGCATAATCCAATTGAAAATTAAAATCATGATGACAAGTTTCATGGTTATCATTTTTCTTTATAGCATACGTGTCATCACAATAATCATCATAAATAGGAGGCATGCTTTCATCATAATAGATTTGCTCATCAAAACTTGGGGGACTAAACATATCATCTTCATCAAACATAGCATCCCCAAGCTTGTGGCTCTGCATATCATTAGCATCATGGGTATTCAAAGAATTCATACTAACAACATTGTAATCATGCTCATGATTCACATTTTTTATGCCAAGCATTCTATGTAATTCTTCTTCTAGTACTTGAGCACAATTTTCCTTCCCATCATTTTCATGAAAGACATTAAAAAGATGAAGCATGTGAGGCACCCTCAATTCCATTTTTATAGTTTCCTTTTATAAACTAACTAGTGATAAAACAAGAAACTAAAAGATTCGATTGCAAGATCTAAAGATATACCTTCAAGCACTCACCTCCCCGGCAACGGCGCCAGAAATGAGCTTGATGTCTACTACACAACCTTCTTCTTGTAGACGTTGTTGGGCCTCCAAGTGCCGAGGTTTGTAGGATAGTAGCAAATTTCCATCAAGTGGATGACCAAAGGTTTATCAATCCATGGGAGGCATAGGATGAAGATGGTCTCTCTCAAACAACCCTGCAACCAAATAACAAAGAGTCTCTTGTGTCCCCAACACACCCAATACAATGGTAAATTGTATAGGTGCACTAGTTCGGCGAAGAGATGGTGATACAAGTGCAATATGGATGGTAGATATAGGTTTTTGTAATCTAAAAATAAAAAAAGCAAGGTAACTAATGATAAAAGTGAGCACAAACGATATTGCAATGCGTTGAAACAAGGCCTAGGGTTCATACTTTCACTAGTGCAAGTTCTATCAACAATAATAACATAATTGGATCATATCACTATCCCTCAACATGCAACAAAGAGTCACTCCAAAGTCACTAATAGCGGAGAACAAACGAAGAGATTATTATAGGGTATGAAACCACCTCAAAGTTATCCTTTCTGATCGATCTATTCAAAAGTCCGTAGTAAAATAACACGAAGCTATTCTTTTCGTTCGATCTATCCTAGAGTTCGTACTAGAATAACACCTTAATACACAAATCAACCAAAACCCTAATGTCACCTAGATACTCCAATGTCACCTCAATTATCCGTGGGTATGATTATACGATATGCATCACACAATCTCAGATTCATCTATTCAAACCAACACAAAGCACTTCAAAGAGTGCCCCAAAGTTTCTATCGGAGAATCAAGACGAAAACGTGTGCCAACCCCTATGCATAAGTTCACAAGGTCACTAGACCCGCAAGTTGATCACCAAAACATACATCAAGTAGATCATGTGAATATCCCATTGTCACCACAGATAAGCACATGCAAAACATACATCAAGTGTTCTCAAATACTTAAAGACTCAATCCGATAAGATAACTTCAAAGGGAAAACTCAATCCATTACAAGATAGTAGAGGGGAGAAACATCATAAGATCCAACTATAATAGCAAAGCTCGCGATACATCAAGATCGTGTCGAATCAAGAACACGAGAGAGAGGGATCAAACACATAGCTACTGGTACATACCCTCAGCCCCGAGGGTGAACTACTCCCTCCTCGTCATGAGAGCACCGGGATGATGAAGATGGCCACTGGTGATGGATCCCCCCTCCGGAAGGGTGCCGAAACAGGGCCCCGATTGGTTTTGGTGGCTATAGAGGCTTGCGGCGGCGGAACTCCCGATCTAGGTTATGTTCTGGGGGTTTCTGTATATATAAGAGGTTTTGGCGTCGGGAACAAGTCAGGGGGTCTCCGAGGCGGCCACGAGGTAGGGGGCGCGCCCAGGGGGGTAAGGCGCGCCCCCACCCTCGTGGGTGCCTCGGGACTCTTCTGGCCCATCTCCGATACTCTGTGGGCTTCTTCTGGTCCAAAAACAATCTCCGTGAAATTTCAGGTCAATTGGACTCCGCTTGGTTTTCCTTTTCTGCGATACTGAAAAACAAGAAAAAAATAGAAACTGGCACTGGGCTCTGGGTTAATAGGTTAGTCCCAAAAATAACATAAAAGAGCATAATAAAGCCCATTAAACATCCAAAACAGATAATATAATAGCATGGAACAATCAAAAATTATAGATACGTTGGAGACGTATCAGCCTTTACTTGAGGTGCATGAATTGTTCTTGTATGACATGCCAATGCATATTAAGAGAATTAGACTTCGTCATTGCATGATATATGTTGCTTTGTGCTCATTACTAAATGCCAAATCATTATTAATTAAAATTGGCTTTGATATACCTTAGGATCTGGGTGGATTCATTACTTGAGCACTTTATGCCTAGCTTAATGGCTTTAAAGAAAGCGCTGCCAGGGAGACAACTCGGAAGTTTTAGAGAGTCATTTATTTCTCTTGAGTGATTTTATAAAATTTAAAAACAAAAAAATATATAGGGGAACTTAAAACTTCACAAAAAAAAAGTGAAAGTGAGAAGGACGAGCACCGTGGAAGCGGGAGCTAGCCATGAATTTTTTTCATGCCCATGGAAACTTTGCGAATCTTAATTACCGAAACTTTTCTCACAAAAATAAGTATCCCCTTGTACAAATCCATTGTATATAAAAATAATGTGGCAAGATTTGCCTTTAGGATGATTAGATTGTTTGTTGGTTTGTGCGGTGTAAAAATAGAAACTTTGGCTGCAGCGCGGGATTTTACATTTTTTACTGGAACGTCGAAAGCTTCTGAAACTATTTGCACAGTCTTGCTATACAAATATTTTATTTTGTCCTAATTTTTAGAATTTTTAGAGTTACATAAGTATGGTGGATGTTCAAATCTTTACAGACTGTCCTGTTTTCACAGATTGCTGTTATAGCTTCATTAGTTGCGTATGTTTGAATTCTTGTTGAAGCTCCCTTGACTTGGGGCCATAGAATTGTGATAGCATACAGTGGGTAATGTTTGTTTATAATTATACAATAATTTTACAGCAGTACATGATGGGATTTCATTGCCATATTCACTAACCCCGCCACTAAAAGTTTGATTAAGTTTTGTGTGGATGAAGTGTTCGAAGATCGAGGAGGTCTTGATATGAGGAGAAGGAGGAGAGGCAAGAGCTCAAGCTTGGGGATGCCCAAGGCACCCCAAGTAAATATTCAAGGAGACTCAAGCGTCTAAGCTTGGGGATGCCCCATAAGGCATCCCATCTTTCTTCACAAGTATCGGTATGTTTTCGTTCTCGTTTCGTTCATGTGATATGTGCAAATCTTGGAGTGTCTTTTGTGTTTAGTTTTCACTTTTATTTTATGCATCATGCTGGTATGAGATAGTCCATGGTTGATTTATAGAATGCTCATTGCACTTCAATTAAATCTTTTGAGTATGGCTTTTTAGAATGCTTCATGTGCTTCACTTATATCATTTGAAGTTTGGATTGCCTGTTTCTCTTCACATAGAAAACCGTTATTTGAAGAATGCTCTTTTGCTTCACTTATATTTGTTAGAGCATGGTATTTTGTAGAAAGAATTAAACTCTCATGCTTCACTTATATCTATTTAGAGATTCAACAAGAATTGGTCATTTGCATGGTTAGTTATAAAATCCTACATAAAACTTGTGGATCACTGAATATGACATGTTTGATTCCTTGCAATAGTTTTGCGATATAGAGATGGAATATGTGGGAGGTACTAGTAAATGGTTGTGGTTAGTAAGAATATTGGTGTTATGGTTTGTGATTCCCGAAGCATGCACGTATAGTCTCCCGTTATGCTATGATGTTGGAGCATGATTTATTATTGATTGTCTTCCTTATGAGTGGTGGTCGGGGACGAGCGATGGTCTTTTCCTACCAATCTACCCCCTAGGGACATGTGTAGTAGTACTTTGCTTCAAGGGATAATAAACTTTTGCAATAAGTATATGAGTTCTTTATGACTAATGTGAGTCCATGGATTATACGCACTCTTACCTTTCCGCAATTTGCTAGCCTCTACGGTACAGTGCATTGCCCTTTCTCACCTCGAGAGTCTGTGCAAACTTCGCAGGTGCATCCAAACCCCGTGATATGATACGCTCTATCACACATAAGCCTTATTATATCTTCCTCAAAACAGCCACCATACCTACCTATTATGGCCTTTCCATAGCCATTCTAAGATATATTGCCATGCAACTTCCACCACTTCCATTTTGATGACTTGAGCATTCATTGTCATATTGCTTTCCATGATTGTAAGATAGCTAGCATGATATTTCCATGGCTTGTCTGTTTTTTGATATCGTTGTTATGCTAGATCATTGCACATCCTGGTACACTGCCAGAGGCATTCATATAAAGTCATACTTTGTTATAGGTATCGAGTTGTAATTTTTATTTATTTTGAGTTATAAGTAAATAGAAGTGTGATGATCATCATTATTCATTTTTAGAGCATTGCCCCAGTGAGAAAATGATGATGGAGACTATGATTCCCCCACAAGTCGGGATGAGACTCCGGACAATGAGAGAGAAAATATAAAAAAAGAAAAAAAGAAAAAAGAAGAAAAAGATAAAGAAAAAAGAAAGAAAAGAAGAAAAAAAAGAAATAAATAAATAAAGAGAGAAGGGGCATGCTAGTTCCACACTTGTGCTTCAAAGTAGCAACATGTTTTTCATATGGAGAGTCTCCTATGTTGTCACTTTCATATACTAGTGGGAATTTTTCATTATAGGATTAGATGCACACCCACTTAGTTTTCATATTGAGATTTCATACACTTATAGCTCTTAGTGCATTCGTTGCATGGCAATCCCTACTCCTCGCATTGATATCAATTGATGGGCATTTCCGTAGCCCGTTGGTTAGCCGCGTCGATGTGAGACTTTCTTACTTTTTTGTCTTCTCTTTATTTACCTCTATCATCATACTCTATTCCACCCGTAGTGCTATATCCATGGCTTGCGCTCTTGTATTGCGCGAGGGTTGAAAAAGTTTAAGCGCGTTAAAAAGTATGAACCAATTGCTCGGCTTGTCATCGGGGTTGTGCATGATAAATGCTTTGTGTTAAGAAGACAGAGCATGACAATACTATATGATTTTGTAGGGATAGCTTTCTTTAGCGTTGATATTTTGAAAGACATATTTTTTGTTGGGATGCCTGAGTATTGATGTCTTTATGTCAAATTATAGACTCTTGCTTTGAATCACTTATGTCTTAATATTCATGCCATGATTAGATATATGACCAAGTTTATGCTAGGTAGCATTCCACATCAAAAATTATCCTTTTATCATTTACCTGCTTGAGGATGAGCAGGAATTAAGCTTGGGGATGCTAATACGTCTGCGTCGTATCTATAATCTTTGATTGTTTCATGCCAATATTATACAACTTTCACATATTTTTGGCAACTTTTTATATGATTTATTGCACTAACCTATTGATCTAGTGCCCAATGCCAGTTCCTTTTTTTGCATGTTTTTTGTATCGCAGAAAATCCATATCAAATGAAGTCCAAATGCAATAAAATTTTACAAAGAATTATTTTGGAATATATGTGATTTTTGGGAGTTGGAATCATCGCAAACGGAGGCCCACACGCACCACAAGACACTAGGGCACGGTCCCGGAGCCAGGCGTGTGGTGGTGGGTTGTGCTCACCTCGTACGACGGTTGGAGCTCTACTTCAGGTGCAAGGAAACTTATATCCAGAGAAAAAATCGTTTTAAAATCTCAGCGCAATCGGAGTTACGGATCTCCGGGAATATAAGAAATGGTTTTCGGCCAGATCTGGGGAGCGCGAAACAGAAGAGAGCAGAGAGGGAGATCCAATCTCGGAGGGGCTCCTGTCCCTCCGCCGCCATGGAGACCATGGACCAGAGGGGGAACCCTCCTACCATCTAGGGGGGAGGCCAAGGAAGAAGAAGAAGGAGGGGGGCTCTCCCCCCCCGCTTCCGATGGCGCCGGAGTGCCACCGGGGCAACGATCAGGCCGGCAATCTACATCAACAATCTTCCTACCGTCAACACCAACTCTCTCCTCCTCTATGCAGCGGTGTAACATCTCTTCTCTCCGCTCTAATCTCTACTTAAACATGGTGCTCAACTCCATATATTATTTCGCAATAATATTTGGCTATCCTATGATGTTTGAGTAGATCCGTTTTGTCCTATGGGTTAATCGTGATCTTGGTTGGTATGATTGTATATTTTATTTATGGTGCTGTCCTACGGTGCCCTCCGTTCTCGCGCAAACGTGAGGGGCCCCCGCTGTAGGGTGTTGCAATATGTTCATGGTTCGCTTATGGTGGATTACGAGAGTGACAGAAGCTTAAACCCAAGTAAGTGGGGTATGACGTATGGGAGTAAAGAGGACTTGATAATTAATGCTATGGTTGGGTTTCACGGCCTTAATGATCTTTAGTAGTTGCAGATGCTTGCTAGAGTTCAAATCATAAGTGCATATGATCCAAGTAGAGAAAGTATTTAGCTCATGCCTCTCCCTCATATAAAATTACAAGAATGGTTACCGGTACTTGTTATCGATTGCCGAGGGACAAATGACCTTCTTGTTGACAAAAGCTCTTTATTAAAACTAATTTAGTTGTGTCTTTATCTAAACAGCCCCTATATTTCATTTACATGCTCTTTATTATCTTGCAAACCTATCCTATCACACCCACAAAGTACTTCTAGTTTCATACTTGTTCTAGGTAAAGCGAACGTCAAGCGTGCGTAGAGTTGTATCGGTGGTCGATAGAACTTGAGCGAATATTTGTTCTACCTTTAGCTCCTCGTTGGATTCGACACTTTTACTTATCGAAAGAGGCCACAATTGATCCCCTATACTTGTGGGTTATCAGTCTCCAACAAGATCAAAGTTGCTGCTAGCCACTAAACGCACAGTTTAAGTGATAAAACATTTTAAATAATCGGATCTACGAAAAAGGAGAAACTCCCAGATTACGAGTGCGCCACTTATTTGAACCTGGGAAGATGGGAGTGCGCAGCGATTAAAAATAGGACAAGAAATGAGAGAAGCAGGGATCAAACCTGGTCTCCAACAAGATCAAAGGTGCTGCAAGCCACTCGACTACAGTCCCTAGCTCTCGTGGTAAGTTGTAGGGGCGCGTCCTACTTGAGGCTTTTTTTGTTTTTCTTTGTTTCTTTTATTTTTTTTCTTATCCAATTTATATCATTCTTTGTTGCATCTTGTTTCTTCTTTTTTCATTTCATGTTTTTTTTTGTTATTTTCCTTCTTTTTCGGGTTTCTTTGTTCTTTTGCTTAGAATTTTACACTTTGTTTACATGCGAACAACATTTTTTAATACACATCTAACATT